>NW_003314263.1:1043915-1220464 GCF_000143415.4 Selaginella moellendorffii
CCGGCTCGGGCCAGGCACTTGGCACGCACCGGCCTTGGCCCTTGGAGGTGGGCCGGTTCGTTGGCGTACCGGCCCTCCTCCAAGCGCCAAGGCCGGCTCGCGGGCTGTTGGCCTTGGCGCTTGGACTTAGCTGGCTCGCACCAAATGCCCAGCGTGGGCATTTGGCGCAAGCACTTGGCGCCTTTGCCAGCCAAGCGCCTTGGCCAGCCTGCGTGGACTTGGCCGGCCCAGGCGGAGTGCCCAGCCAAATGCCCGGCCTGGGCACTTGGCAGCGGCGGTGTTGGGCAGCAGTGGCCCTAGGCAGCGCGGCGCTGGCGTGGCGTGGCGTTGGCACGGCAGCGGCGGTATGGCAGCGGCGGTGCTGGGGAGTGGCGGCACGGCAGCGGCGGCATGGCAGTGGCGGTGCTGGGCAGGCAGCACTGCGCTAAGCGTGGCATGGCAGTGGGCGGCGCTCGGCAGCCCTGGGCAGTGGCGGTGCTGAGCATGGCGTGGTGTGCGCAGCGTGGCGGCGCTGAGCATGGCATGGGCGCGGGGGCGCTGGGCGCGGCGGCGCTGGGCAGGGAGGAGAGGGAGTGGAGGAGAGGGAGTGGAGAAGGAGGAAAAACTTACTCTTGGCGGCATTCTGTTCCCGCAGTCACTCTCAATCTCCCGCGATACTTTCTGTAAAACCCTAACGCCGGCAGCTGCCCTAACCCTAATCTAACTTTCATCACAGCCGTTCATCATGGATGCAGTAAATCTTCACTGTACAATAAATAATAAATCTAGCACTGTACAATTTCTATTCCGCCCTAGATTTGATCACGTGACAAAGTCCTTTTGAATTGTAATTTAATAATGGAGGTGTGCTCTAATATGACTATGTCATAATGTGAAATAATGTCACAGACGCATGTGTTGAATTGATCACAGTACGAAATTGTTAGAAAATATAAGATTATTAAATCGTAAGGTGTTATTTCCAAAGTAATGTATATAGATAATTTACTATAGGTGATAGATGGTAGTACAAAGATGGAATATATTTAAATGAGTTCAGAAGAATGTGATGATTTCTAGCTTTAATGAAGTACTGAAAATATGTACAATATTTAATTTATTTGGCAACAATTGGTTGATGGTAGATCCTAGAATAAAATCATTCCTATCTTTCATATTATGGCACATGCTTGACGTGATATTTCTTTCCATTCTACCAAAAGTTAGTGCATATAATAAATTTGAGTATGTTTTTGAATTCAATGTATATAGACTTTTAATATTGTACAACATAGTCCTATATACTTCATACAGAATTTATTATAACAACATTATTCGATGTTAGATCCTAGAATAAAATCGCCCTATCTTTTCACATAATGGCATAGCACATGTGAGGTGACATTTCGTTATAAAAGTTCAAAGTTCCAAAACCTAAAGGCAACAAAATGGAGGGCTTCCTTTTGCATTACCAAGATCACCCACCGCTTTCTATCTCCCAGAGTCTTATTTCAGAAAGTTTTCTTTGCCGACGTTTCGATCTTTCTCTCGGTTCTATTTCATTGGAAGCTGTGATTCGCAACAACATTGGTGTAGTTGAACGATCGGAGTTTCTTCTTTCGGGTGTAGGTGAAGGTGGACAACATTGGGATTTGCAACATTCCAAGTCGAAAGAGATTCGAGTTTTTGGATCTCCAATCAAAGTGCGAGGTTGTGATCCTGCTAAAGTGAATGTGAAGCAAGAGTCGGTCGTCATCATTTCTTCCTCTTCTAGTTCTAGTGGAGATGTTAGTCCAGTGCGAGCCAAGAATTTCCAAACTCCAACTTCACTGATATTCCAAGCTGTTTGCAACGCTTTCCAGTTTTCCCGCCTCTCTATCGACGTGCGTTCCTTTCTGCATAGGCTCGTTAGCAAGCTCCCTTCTACATACAATGGCAATATCTTCTTTGAACTACCACCTCTTGTCAGCTCAAAACGAAAGGGGATGGAGACAAAGCAGGATGTCCATAACTGGTGCAAGATCAAGACCACACATTTCCAGCATTTTGAAGGCACAGTGTCTATGGTTCATTGTGGTGGGTATTTGGATTGTGTGAATAAAGCATGCAATCAAGAGCGTGGTAAAAACTCCATATTTTTTGAAGGATCTGCAACCAATCCTCCCCTCTGTGACACCATTGGTGTTGGATTCAAGTGTCGATTTTGCAAGAATGCTCCATTGTGTCGTGCCATCTGCGGGGCCAAGATGTACTATTTTCTTCCACGGGATGGAGAGGTTGGTAGAGCTGCAGTACATATTGGCACGCACACACATCCAATGCAGGAAGGGATACAAAGGAGTTCAGTCAACCATTTCAAAGATGCAGTGCAGATAGAGACTGTGAGAAACTCATTTGCAACTCCAAAGCATGTTCAGAAGACAGTGCTCAAGGATTTTATTGCAAATACTTTACTTGATCCGGACTACAAGAATACTCAACTAGATGAGGCTAGCTTGCGGGAGTTACTACGACATGTGCAACCTGCAACTAGCCTTAGAAGGTATGAAAATATTATTACATACTTTTCAATAATATCTCTCTTACATTTTGTTTTATTTAGGATAAAGTCTTGGATGTGTGAATCTCGAGAGGGGAAACTCCAATCAAAAATCGACTCAATCCTTGAACTAAAACGGACTTGTCCCTATGAGTTTATCCATGGGAGTTTATTTCCAGATCAAGTCGTTAGTGAGCAAGAGCGCCCCTTCGTTTTCAAAATGTCTACCATGGGCCCTGCCTCTGGTGTGGACCTTGTTTCCCGAATGGATATGTCTGGGTCGAGTGACCTTGCTAATGCATGGGTACATTTTGACCATATGGAGCGGGTGGCAGGTTGGACAACCATGGGAGCTCATGTGTATGATCCAAGGTAGTTTTTTTTCTCATTATCTTAAAATGGTTTTAAACATTGCACTTTTCACAGGCTACGTTGTAACTTGACAATTGCAACGGCAGAGTTTAAAGTACAAGACCAGATGGCTCAAGAAATATTTTGGAAGTCCCTCTCCGACATTGTATTGAAGCGGACTGGTAAGCCTGCCAACTTTCGCGGTTTCATGGCAGATGGGGCTGGGGCTAATTGGAATGGTGTCCGGGCAGTCTTTGGGAATGGTCTACCCCTAGAAGGTCGTGAGAGGACATGTGAGTTCCATTGGGCTCAGAGCCTAAACCAACACTGCCACCTTATCAAGCCAGATTTCCAATTAGCATTTAAGGAGTTGTGCAAACAATGGCAAGCTGCACCTTCTGAAGAAGAGCATGAGGCAAAAGCAAACGAGATTCGAATGTGGTGGCGTGAAGATGGCCATACTGACGTAAGTTGTCTACCACAACTTGAGTCGTGGTTGGGGTGGTGGGAAGTTAGAATGTTCCAATGGGGACATCACTCTTTTCAGGTTGGTTTTTCTTTTTTTCCTCTCTTTTTATTGCTTTTTAATATCATCTTTTTATAAGGATCAACCACTTGAGGATCTTGCATACACCCCAACTGTGAATCTCTCAGAGAGTAAACATTGGAGCTGGCGTTCCTCTGAGGCAGGGAAAGGGAAGATGAGTCTATATGAAGCATGTCTATCAGATTTGATACGCGCTGTAGAGCAGTCTTCAAAAGCTTTGGCATTTGAGGAAGGAAGATACATGGGAACAGGACCTTCGGTTGAGATGTTACACGATCGGATGAAGAAGAAAGTGACTCCACCAGCACGAACAATAGCAACTGCAGTGGAGGAAGTGGTCCGCGGCACATCTATGGAGTACACTCCTCGGGCTTCTATTGGTGATATGAAGACCGTCCGCTCAAAGCGTCGATTTTCTTTTGCTGGTGAAGATGTTGGCACGGATCTTGGAGCAAAAAGCTCTCACAGGCCTGATGTTGAGTATCATTCTGCTCCAAGACATCGCCCCAGAACCGAACCACCTCAAGTGGCTGATGAAGAAAGTGCATCACAGCAGGTTGAAATTGCTTATCGTAGTGTGGAGCCAAAGCAATGGGCAATCCGTCGAGTGCCAGCGAAATCAAATGTAAGGTGTGTGGGGATGCTTCCAAGGGGCAAGTGTTGGGCTTGGATCCGTGGTGAAAAATCTGCTTCTGTTCCAGCCCCATGTTTCTATGGGGAACGAAAGCAAGCAGGATTTTCAAGATGGTGCTGGCTATATTGTTGCAACACCGACGCCAACCATACGAAGCGGCTTGAAGACACTATAGTGACTAAACCTGATGCAGTACCTAAAGAATGGCCGGTTGCTAATGGGGTCGCGCTCACCTCGGATGAGATTGAAAACCTTGAGAAATTTGGTTTTAATCTTGAGAGGAGAGTTGGAGACATGAGTGACAGGAGCAGGACTATTCCTACAGAGATGCACAGGAGGCCAGCACGAAAAGGTAAAGCAGTTAAATTTATTGGTACCGTCTCCAAGCAGAAGCAAGGTAAAATAAACTTGGCTCAAACACTTGAGTGTGAGATTCTCTCCACGAAGTACATCACTGCGCTTGCAAAGGAGTACATAGTCAAAACAGAAGGTGGAGAGTACACAATTGCCATTCACGACTTTCCTTCTTGCACATGTCCAGACTTTATGAAGCGCGAGGAACATGGGAAGGCATATGCTCCTTGCAAGCATATGTACTACATCTTCATCAACATCTTGCACCAGGATCCTAAAGTGGATATTCATATACACCAAGCAAGCCTTACTATTGCTGAGTTGCAAAAAACTTTTGGAGCTAATTAGATTTCTCCAACACTATCGATGTTTATTCCCCTTCAATAAAACTTATTATACTTTATATAATTAATACAAATGTGCTTTTTCATTTCACTTTTCATTTTATATGCTTCCGAGTGTTCTTCTCGCAATATTGCCCATAGTACTCGTGTGTCTCCATTTCTGTCTTTACCATCTCAAAAAAGATTTCATGGTAGTCTTTCGGGTGCGTGATGTTGCAGTGTGTCGCAAGAGCATATATACCATCATACTGATCATTGCCATTGTTTCCACCAGACGCTAGAAAACATACGGGGCACTTCTTGAAAGTGGCAGAATTGCATTTTTCTAAAACAAGTAAGAGGGCATTCTTTTTCACCCAATTTGTTGCACCCTCTGTCATTGCATTTATCTCCAACTCATGATCACTATCCTCACTATCCTCTCTTTCATTCTCTTGTGTGATTTGGTTATGCTGTGCAATGGGATAGTTATTGCATCTCCTAGCCCTTGAGCCCTGGGAAGAAAGATTGTGAGAGTTAAAATTACCAACACTAGAACCCATAGACATTTGTGGGTGTATTTCCCTTTTTTCGAATGAGAGTGTGAATGAAGATCTATAAATTCTAAACAGTATGCTACGACAAACCCCTCAAGAATGTATTCTACAAAGAACCAAGTCTTTCTTTTATATGCAATAAGCTTACATCAACGGTTATTTTTTTTCCTTTCAAACGGTTATATGGCTTCACATAGAATCTTATTTCAAATTTAATAATTTTTTAATTCTGACAAACCTAACATTTACTAGCCAAAAAGCATAGAGTACAAATTTAAAGAAGTGACAAGAATACTCTTTTTTCAAACATTTTATTTTATGTTCTAACAAATGTCCCTATCATTGCATGTAGTAAATATTTAAATTATTAGAACAAAATGTGTTCTTTAGAACATTTTTATCTATATAATATATAGAGAGTTATTAAATTATTAGGTTCGCCATAACCTTAAAATTTTAAAATTTATAATGTTTGTACTAAATTACAATTGAAAATTGAGCTCAACTCGTGAGCTCAACTCTTCAACTCGTGAGCTCAAGTATGGTCCGCGCCCAATGTACCCATGCATTTGCAAGGTCACTGGACCCAAACATGTCCATTCGGGAGATAAGATCTACGCCAGAGGCAGAGCCCATGGTAGACATTTTGAAGACGAAGGGGTGCTCTTGCTCATTCACAACTTGGTCTGGAAACAAACTTCCGTGGATGAACTCATATAGACAGGTCCATTTCAATTCAAGGATGGAGTCAATTTTTTATTGCAACTTCCCCTCTTGAGATTCACACATCCAAGATTTTATCCTAAACAATATAATGTAAGAAAAAATTATTATTATAACGTATGAAAAATAACGGATGTACCTCCTTAGGCTAGTAGTAGGTTGTACTCTTCGTAATAAGTCTCGCAAGCTAGCCTCATTTAGTTGAGTCTTTTGGCAACCTGGATTGAGTAAGGTATTTGCGATAAAATCCTTAAGGACGGTCTTCTGAACATGCTTCGGAGTTGCAGATGAGTTTCTCATGGTCTCTTCCTATACAGCATCTTTGAAACGATTGAAAGAACTCCTTTATATCCCTTCCTGCATTGGATGCATATGTGTGCCAACATGCACTGCAGCTCTTCCAGCCACTCCATCCCGTGGAAGAAAGTAGTACATCTTGGCCTCACAGATAGCACGACATAGAGGAGCATTTTTGCAGAATCGACATTTGAATCCAACAGCAATGGTGTCACAGACTAGAGGATTGACTGCAGACCCTTCGAAAAATATAGAGTTTCTAGCGCAGTCTCGATTGCATGCTTCATCCACACAATCTAAATGCCTGCCACAATGAACTATAGACACTGTGCCTTCAAAATGTTGGAAGTGTGTGGTCTTGATCTTGCACCAATTGTGGACATCCTTCTTGGTTTCCATCCCCTTTCGTTTGGAACCTGTGCTGCTGACAAGAGGTGGTAGCTCGAAGAAAATGTTGCCGTTGTAGGAGGATGGAAGCTCACTCACAAGCCTATACAAAAATGAGTGCATGTCGATTGAGAGGCGTGAAAATAGAAAAGCATTGCTAATGGCTTTGAATATTGCTGAAGTTGGAGTTGGAGCTGGAGCTGGTGAATTTGGCGCCGACACTAGCATGACATCTCCACTTGAACTAGAAGAGGACGAGAGGATAACGACTGATTCTTGCTTCACATTCACTTTCGCTAGAGCGCATTTTGGCATTTTGACTGGAGATCCGAACACTCGAATCTCCTTCGACTTGGAATTTTGTAAATCCCATTGTTGTCCACCCTCGCCCACACCAGAAAGAAGAAACTCCGAGTATGCAACTATACCGGTGTTGTTGCGGATCACAGCCTCTAAAGAAATAGAGCCAAAACGAAGATAAAAACGCCGACATAAAAAACTTTCAGAAACAATACTCTGAGAAAATGAAAAAGGTGGGTGATCTTGAAAATGAAGAAGAAACCTTTCCATCCTTCTCAATAGGTTTTGGAGTTCTCTCTCTTTATGCTACTTGTAAAAATCTATAGTGAAACATAATTGAAATTTAAATAGAGTAATAAGAAGATAAAGTACAAAATGAATTTAAATTCTATAGCAAATTTAACATGTGTAAGTGTGACAGTATTAATATTACTGTCATCTATTATGATGTCTAATGCATGTATACATATAGATCCAAAGAAAGATTTTCAGCACGTGAAGTTTGATAGTTAATAATGATACCAGTAATGACATTTTGCTATAACGTGTCAAACCAAGAGATCCAATCTAACTATCAGCACGTGTGATATGTCAAGTTGTCAAATTTTAAGTGGTAGATGATAATAAATCTTGTCAAATCTTATTCTTCAATGACAGAATTGATTCGTAGTACAACTCAAGTTTTATCCATAATTGTGAACACTGCTCAATGACATTTAAAGCACGTGCCTATTGTTTAGGATCTAATACAACACAAAATAAATTTCTGGATGAGGATTCATCCATTCATAGATGGATATAGTACAACATATTTTAACGTGCCTTATTTATACTCTTTGAAGTTCTTGTAACGATTCCAAAATATGTACAAAATATTGATGAGAATGCATCCTTTCTAGATAATTGGTAAAATATAATATCATATCTCTAATAACAGAAATGTTGATAGGTGCTAGTTATACCATCATTAAAATATACAAAATAAAGAAGCATAATTTACATATAATAATAATGATAAGATAAAATAAGATCAAAGATATTGTGATGGTTGAGATTTAGGTTATTTGGA
Organism: Selaginella moellendorffii; assembly: GCF_000143415.4. Classification (NCBI taxonomy): domain Eukaryota; kingdom Viridiplantae; phylum Streptophyta; class Lycopodiopsida; order Selaginellales; family Selaginellaceae; genus Selaginella; species Selaginella moellendorffii. The sequence goes on from NW_003314263.1 coordinate 1,051,976, forward strand.
ATGAACGGCCAGGATTAGAGATTGGTTAGGGTTAGGGCAGCCATCAGGATTAGGGTTAGGGTAGCCGCCAAGATTAGGTTACTGTTCGCATTGTGAGTGGAGCGCGCGAGAGATCGAGAGATTGAGCGCGAAGGAGATCGAGGGATTGAGCGCGAAGGAGATCGAGCGATTGAGCGCGCAAGAGATCGAGAGATTGAGCGCGTGAGCGGGAGAGTTTGAGCGTGTGAGTGGGAGAGATTGAGCACATGAACGGGAGAGATTGAGCACGCGAGTGGGAGAGTTTGAGCGTGTGAGCCGGAAAGATTGAGTGCGCGAGCAGGAGAGATTGAGTGCGCGAGCGGGAGAGATTGAGCACACAAGAAATCTAGCACAATCAAGAAATCGAGGGAGGAAAGATGCCACCAAGGGTGAGTTTCGATTTGATTGCTTCCACTTCCATTTTTTGAGTCCATTGCTTTCATTCCATTGCTTCCCTTTTTTTTTCTTGATTGCTTCTTTGCTGGCCGAGGTCAAGCTCAAGCCGGCCACCTCAGGCAGTTTTGCTTGCCGAGGGGCTGAAGTTATTTGAATAACCTCGGCCCCTCGGCGAGCAAAACTGGCCGAGCTCGAGCTCAAGGTGGAGTCTAGGCCCACTTGATTTTTTTTTCCTCTTTGACTGTTTGAATTTCTCATTATCTTTATTTAGTTTGACTAACAAAACTTTTTCTCTTCCAGAAAAGGAAAATTGTAACACATAAAAAGGTTGTTGGAGCCAAGAAGACATGAGAAGTTCAATTTGGCACTGACGACGACATCACAATCGACATGTCCATTGGCACAACAAAGACACATGACCATGGCCACCTCCACCACCTCCATCACCACCTCCACCACCTCCATCGCCACTGCCACCACCACCATTGCCACCACCACTACCACTATTGCCTTTGCCCCCACCGCCACCGCCACCACCACTGCCACTATTGCCTCTGCCCCCACCACCACTGCCACCACCACCAACGCAAATCCCTGAAGTTGGGCAATCTAGTGGTGTTCACGATAGGGAACCTGAGGAACAGCTTGGAGCTGAAAGAGTTGCAGACCTTCCTGACAATGTGGTGGACAAGCGCTTCCAAGAGACTGTTATACGGACAAGGGAAAAAGCAATTCACCAAACACTTGAGGCGCTCAAGTGGCTAGGCCCTTGTGACTTGATCAGAGAAATCCCCTTTTGCCGTTTGCAGCAGACGAACCTTGTCCGCACAGCATCCAAGTATGTCAACCCGGATATATACAACTTGTTCAAACAGAATGGCCTTGCAACAAATATCGGTATGTTTCTAGTCTCTTTTTGCAAGCCAGGAACAACGGAGATCATTACTGTCACACCCGAGATTGTGAATAGTTGGGATCCTATTTGGAGGAGGAAGTCCCTAGAATTTGATGACATGCTTATCAGACATCCTGAGACTCGACAGCTTGCGAGGACAATGTTCCAAATTATTGACGGTAACCACCAATATGGAGCTTGGATGAAGTGTATCGATGATCATTTTCGTGATGATCCCGTCTACCATATCAACGTTCCAGTCGGCCATGTCTACGCGAGGGGACCTTTGGATGTCAATAGACTTATCTTAGCCTGCCAAAAGATCAATGCGTAAGTTTTATAATTTTACCTCTAACTCCACTTTAACTTTTTTTGTTGTGTTTAAATGTAGGCTTGGGCAATTCATTATTCAAAAACAAAATCTTATCCATGACATCGAGCAACTTTGATTTTTGGCAGACTTGAGTGAGGATGACATCCGCCAACATTATGGTGATGATCTCGCAACACTTGTTTGGCACTCAGGCACTCGAAATGACGGTACAACTTGGTTCAACAACCCAATCAGTTTTATGCTCGCTGTGTGGTGTAAGGTATGTCTTTCCCTTTTATTTTATAAAAGCCTCTTTTAATTGTTTTGGTTTTTAGCCTTTAGTGAAGGTCTAGCAGGATGCTTACGAACTTGCATATCTGGAGAAGAGTCAGGAAGAGCTCTCAGCTGAGTTTGTACAAATTGAGCACAAAATTCAACATGCAAAGTCCTCAAAGTTGAAGAAATTAGTATGCATTGCAGACAATCGCAGGCCGAAGGAGTGGCTAGAGACTATAGCCGAAATTTCTTCTCATGAATGTAAGTTTTTTATCACACTTCATTTTTCTTAATTATGCATATGTTACTTTTGCAGTGAACAAAACTCCAGATGACATGATTTACAATATCGCAAAATTGAAACTTCCATATAAGCAACAGATAGAGACTCTGGAGTTCCTCAATGTCTGCTTGATGAATAGAGAGAAAGGACTGCTAGAACTATTTGAGAACATGATGAGAAGGGCTGTCTACATCACGCAAACTATAAGTGAAGGTGAGAAGTTCTTGGCACCACACATTGGTGACGATCCAGATGGCACATTCATGTCTTTCGACACCTACATCAACACGTCATTGAAAGGGATCGAAGAGGGGTGGCTGCCAGAGAAGTCTACAAGCACAACATATGATTGCCAACATGGTCAACCTTATTTCATGTGACGTATAGCTTATAGGTATAATATGATTTCTAAGACTGTTTTTTAATATATATTGTTTACAGGTATCTTCAATATAGAGGCATGCCATTTGAGGCACCAGTTTGCACTCGACTTGTTGCAAAGGGTGTAAGGGATGGAGGAATGTACCCAACAATGTTTGTGAGAGTTCCGAAGGCACGGAAGATAGAATGCCCTTGGGAGTTGGAGCTCCTAGGGAAGGAGACTTCTACACTAGATCACGAGGAAATTATCAATGCTAGCAACGATGGCAATGCAAGTGATGATGGAGATGAGGATGAAGAAACTCCAGATCAAGTTCATGTTCCACCACCAGATAGTCAGGAACAGGCTCCAATTCAACCATCAAACAACCAAGATCCGGATCAGGTTCTACCAGTAAATAACGATGATCATGTGGTTCACAGAATATCACATCGACCTCGAGGTAAGCAAAAGTGAATTTTACAAACTAAAGGTGGTAATACATGTTTTTTGCAGCAATGACTGTTGGTAGTAATTTCATTCCAGCTCGACGAGATGCTCGTGAAGAGGAGTTGGAGGAACTCTCATCGACAACACGCCATATGACGGTATCATACTATTTATTACTTTTTTCATTCACTTAGCTTTTTTATAGGTCCGTCCTGTATCCCCAATAACACAACGAGGCATTGTGGGTATCTTCATTGGCTCTTACAGTAGATTATTGACATCTTTCACGGAAGACGACATCAACATGGATATATGCCGCCAGTTCAACCGTTGGTGCCAAAAGATACAAAGGCCCGTGCTCCTAGTTGTGGACTTCATTCTCTTCGACTTTCCAGATGGTCTTTTAGATATCGATGGGAAAATTGAGGACTGGAACTTTCTCACACCTGACCACTTACGCGATGCATTCCTATTGTCCGAAGCACTTATGCTCGAAGCTGGCCATGTCGTCTTCATCCTACCGAACGACCCCAAATATGACAGCTGTAACAGTTGTCATAATAAAATAATATAGTTTTATAAAAGATAGGTTCTCATAAACTTTGTCTTTTTTAAACAATTCAATCTTATAGAAACTTTTAACTTAGATATTTACGTATTTTAATATTTTAAAGTTTGCTAGAACCTTCATTTGTTCAATTTAGATCTCCTTTGTAATATTTCTTATTGACTATGTTGACTTGAGTTGACTTGTGTTGAATTGAGCTCAACTCATGAGCTCAACTCAACTTTGGACCATCCCCCTAACACTTAACAATTCCTTCCCTCCAACTCCAATCCCAACCCCAACAACAACGTTATTGTCCCTAAGGACAAGTTATATAAATGATCAACCTTTCTAGAGAACCATATTTAAGCTCTTGATGCATCATCTATAGTTGTGTATATCAAGGAATCACTAGGTTCATCACTCTACATTTTAACTACCTAATATAAAACATTCGATGAGTTTTCACTTCAATTGGCTATTGCATCCAATAAGCCATCTTATCAATGCACTATAACACTTAATATGGAGTAACATATCTATAAAAAAGTTATCACTTTTACCACACTACAAAAGCATTAAAGTGTTCTACTACTCACTCGATGGAAATATTGTTCACACAAAGACGAAATCTTCCACTTTTTATTTCCAGAATTGATAATGCTCATTGGCAAACTTCTTTGTTTTGTCTTAAGCCATCTGCAAATTCAGTGTATATACCATTAGAATCTTATTAACTTCTATACTTGATCAGTTATCTCTAAATCAAACTTGTGTTAAACATCCTCACTTAAATGCAATTGTAACTTTAATCTTGTTTTAGGATGCATAAGGGTCATTATTGTTTATCCAATCCAGTGGTTCTTAATTTTTAAGAATATTTACTTTAACTTTAAGGACTGAGCTTGATTTCATATGTTGGCTATTGTTATGGATGAATTGCATCAATAGAAGATACAACTAACTTTTGGGATCATTAGTGTGATGTCTGTCATTGTGATAACTATAGCCAAAATCCATGAACAAAATAAAAGAGACAGATGGAGAGGGAAATTTTTCTAACACTGAGAACTTTTATGACATAAATGTGGCTCTACAAACCAAATTTTAATTATAATTCTAAATTTATAATATTAATATTTTATGACATAAATATGGCTCTACAAAACAAATATTAAATTATAATAATAAATATATAATAAAATATACAATATACCAATATACAATACAAACAAATTTCGGTTAGCAAACCAAAGAAAACAGCACAATACAGAAAAATAATTTATTATGTTAAACTCTGATATGCAAGGACTACATTTATTTGCATAAAGACATGCCTTTATTTTAAAATTCATATTTAAATTAATATTCTCAAATTAGTTTCTTGCAATAAAGATTTAATAAATTTATAAGCTTTCAACATCAAACATTTCCTAACTCAAAATAAATGAATAATGTTAATCAACTTTAAAATAAAGTAACTACTTTGTTATTAACCAAAATTAATATTAATATATAGCATCAATTTATTTATTTAAGTAAATCAGACAAAAATTATGAAAACATAAGTATAAACTATAATTATAAATATTTAGAGTTTAATCTTTAGTTTAGCACTAAAACATTCACACAATTTTTCCTCATGAAATATATATATATTGTTATAGTTCTTTACTCATATATTTATGTAGCTTATTCTCAGAAGGAGTTTCATTATGATAATTATGGAAATAATGGAGCAATGCCAAAGCAAATAAATATGGATATGATAATTACTTCTTTTTTTCATTTCATAACTGAATCATTACCTTTAGGTGGAACTACACCAGAGCATTCTACATTTCATACATTCATTATTGGAGAGATTGTAGAAGGTACAACATTAACAATAGATATATTATTTGTTATTCTATCTGCTAGTATAAATTGTCCATTAAACAATAATGGTATTCGTCAGATTAACAATGATAATACTAGAGATGTACTGTTAAGAGTTGCTAGACAAACTTATGCTTCTATCCGAAATGCAAGAGCATCATATTTTATGAGTATTATTGTTCAACATGATATTGGTATTTTTTTAATATTATATCAAATCCGTGGATATACTATTAGAATAAATCCTCGCTATAATATTAATGCACTTTCAATTCCATATAAATTTTGTAATTTCTTACAAAATAGATTATTTAGTGGATATAAAGGTTTGTTTATTGCCACACTTAATGCTGGTGAATTTCTAGTACATCTTTATAAAGCATATGTGTTTTTAGTACAACAAGATTGTAACAGTGTTTTATATTACAAAAATATAGTTTTATGGAATACTAAAACATATGGAGAAAGTTTTGATTGTAAATTCAGATTGCAAGAAGATGGAAATTTTGTTTTATATTCAGCATTTGATTTGAAACCATTATATGCAACTGGAACTTATTGTAAGAAATTTAATTGTGTAAGCCCATCAATGCTTATTCTACAATTAGATTGTAATGTAATTTTATATGAAGATGATAAACCTTCTATTCAAATGTGGTCAAGTAAAACAATATGTTATAAATAATAAGTTTAAATGTAATCATAAAGTTAAAATTATTGAGACTTATTTTCCAATATATAGTGTTTTATTTTCTATTATTACTCAAAGATAATCCCATAACTATTCAGCTTTAGTAATAATATAAAAAATTCTATTTTATATCTGGATTTGAACTAAATAAGAGCCTATTTTTTGTTTACTTTATAAAAATACAATAAGGCCCATAGGAGAATCACAGAAAATACTAACAGAAGACATTGGCAATAGCACATTTTAGTAAGAGATTATATGAAAGATTTTTATGATGAGAAGATCTCCAAGTTATTAGAACCATGAGGAATGGAAGTGTGAAAAAGTCATTCTAAGAACAAAGATATATTACCCTCTACCTAGAATGAAGTATAGGAAAAGATCCCCCCGGTCCAACCCGATCATTGACCGGAGCCCTAGGTGGCCTGCACAAACGATGAAACGACATAGGGTTTGATCAGTTTGATAATAGTTTGTGCTCAAACAAGTCAAACAAAGGTGAGCTAATGCTTGGTTTGACAAAACAGTGACTACAGAAACAGCAGTCAATAGTAGCTGCAAAATCAAGTTCATGCCAACATCGTTTTCAATACACACTCGGGCTTGCTTTTTTTCTTGCTCTTTAGCCTCTTTTTATTTTCTTTTCCATGTTCCCATGTGGTTTCCCACACTCTCTGCCCCACTTCTTTCTCTTTTTTTTCAACACTTTTTCTTTGCTCTTTTCTTTGTTATCCTCCTGGAAATATCCCTAAGCATATGTCCATTGATTGTTTGGGAAAAGAATAATCTCAACTTCTAGATAACATCTCATGGTTGCATGGTTACTCTTTGCTATGGAAGGTGCTGGCTGCAAAGAAACCCATGGGTTCTTATACATCATGACAAAGAAAAGTCTCAATTATATCTTGTGACTAGTTTGTCCAATTGCAATGATTGTTGATATTACTGGTGGTTGATGATGGCTTTGATGAAGTGATGTAAAGAGATATCATGGCAAATGATGGAGTATGGAGGAAAATGGAAAAATGGAAAAAAAAAATACATTGTGCTAGATCAATTGATTTTTGATGATTTTTGTTCTACCAGTGAAAGTAATTTATATAATTCTGTACTTTCTTTGGCATTTCCTGACATTCCTCAAGAAGAATTTTATAATTGGTGTTATTCCCAACTAATAATTGATTATTTGGTGATGAAGTTTTTGTTAGCCAAACGTTTCTTGACTGCCATAGGACACCGAAACACTTGGAGTATCAAGGTTATTGTGTTCCTTTTCTACTTTGGAGCTCTTGGATGCAACTCCCCTGGCCGTGGACGAATTTGACCTCGGGGAGTATTAGCTATGCCAGTAATAGCTGAGGTGAGAGTGATGTTGGTGGGCGGAATGCCGTAGACAAGCATTGATAGCGGGATTACATCCCACCGGAAGATCAATCTCAGATAAGGCAGACACTAGCGAGCATGCTGTTATTCTCTTGTGTGAGATTCCCTTTCAATCTTGGAAATGTAGATAAAGTTGATTCTTTGATGTGATATTACTTTCAAATCTTTTGAAAGATTTCAATTTCTTTTATTATTACTCACAAACAACTCTTGAAAACTTTTATTGAGGATTCACTACAAAAATATACCTTGATCTTTTTATATGGGAGGATTGTGATATAGGTAGACAATAGAGTTTTTGATATAAATTAATATGTAAATTATAAATGTTATGGAAGGTTCTATGGAGTAGATTTCTTGGTGTTTTCCACCGTATTGTTCATTTCTTCATTTCTCTTGCTCTAGATTGTTATTTCAGAAGTACTAAAAACATTTTTATCAATATGATAATGATCTTTACATTCATAGATGGGTAATAAAGCCAAGATTTTAATATAAAGATTGTGATAGTGAAACAAAATTAACATTCCTACATTCCTTTGCACTATAACTCTTACTCACAAATATTTTATTTTCCTTGCTTTCCATCTTCTTAAGAACCCTAAAAAAATCTTTTGAATGAAAGAATAGTATATATAGCTGTAAAAGTATTCAAAATATTAAGTAGTCAAATCAAAATATGACAGCTGTAACATTAGTTATAGTAAAATAATATATCTTTACAAAAGGTAGGTTCTCGTGAAGTTTGCCTTTTTTAAACAACTCAATCTTATAGAAACTTTTATTTCAAATATTTACATATTTTAATATTTTAAAGTTCGCTAGAACCTTCATTTGTTCAATTAATATTTCCTATGTAAGACTTCTAGTTGACTATGTTGACTTAAGTTGACTTGTGCTGAATTGAGCTCAACTCAACTTTAAACCATCCTCTCAAGACTAAGTCCAAGATCAAACTCAAAACCAAATTCAAGATCAAGTCTAAGACCAAGTCCAAGACTAAGTCCTATATGGAGTTTAAGACCAAGTTTGAAATGGAGTCTGAGATCAAATCCAAAATGGAGTCCAAGATTGGATCCGAGATGGAAGTTGACATTAAGACTAAGACTGAGACCAAGACCAAGAACAAGTCTGAATTTGAGTCTGAATCCAAATCCAAGGGTGAAAGCATAAAGTGATTGTTCTCCTAGACCCTATTGGGTAGTAAAGAAAGGACTCTAATGGAATTAATAGGTTAGGAAAGGTTAATTTAACCTAGAAAATGTATATATAATGAGTGATGATATAACCATTAGTTAGTCCAAGACTAAAGTGAATATGGATGGATAAATGGGATGACTTGGTGAAATGTTCAAGATTCAATTTTAACTCCTCCAAAAGATTAAATTGTTGATGCTCCCAATCCAAGTGTGGCAATACCTACTTGGATACCTTCTGTGACTTATCGGAATCTCACTCTTGCTATAAAATCTCAAACTATGGAAAGGAAGAGTAATGGTCCTTTTACTTAATAACTAAGGGTATAGTTATGTGGTGAGAAAGTCTCAAAAGTTAGTGGGATTTAATGGTCAAGTTTTTGAGCTCTAGCTTACTGGCCATATTATTGAGCACTATCATGGATAAAAAAAGACTTGATAGGGACTAAAGAATGAATATTTGGGAATGGTGTTCCCCATGTTTTAATGCATTTTAAGGATGCTAAAGTGTGGTTAAAAGATAACCATTTGTGGATAGATGGCACAATCTTGGAGAAATAAGTTCCTTACCACCTACCCCAAAGGCCATTATAAGCCCTTAAAAGTGAGATGACTTTTGACTTGTTAATTAGCTATCACTTAACAATTCCTTCCCTCCAACCCCAATCCCAACCCCAACAACAAATTCATTATCCCTAAGGACAAGTTATATAAATGATCAACCTTTCTAGAGATCTATATTTAAGCTCTTGATGCATTATCTATAGTTGTAAATATCAAGGAATCACTAGGTTCTTCACTCTAAAATAGTGTATATTTTAACTACCTAATATAAAACAAGTTGAGTTTTCACTTCAATTGGCTATTGCATCCAATAAGCCCATCTTATCAATGCACTATAACACTTAATATGGAGTAACATAATCACTTTTACCACTCTACAAAAGTATTAAAGTGTTCTACTACTCACTCGATGGAAAGATTGTTCGCACAAAGATGAGATCTTCTACTTTTCATTTCCAAAATTGATAATGTTCATTAGCAAACTTCTTTGCTTTGTCTTCAGCCAACAAATTCAGTGTATTTACCATTAGAATCTTATTAAGTTCTATACTTGATCACTTATCTCTAAATCAAACTTGTGTTGAACATCCTTGCTTAAATACAATCAGGGTCATTATTGTTTATCCAATCCAGTGGTTCTTAATTTTTAAGAATATTTACTTTAACTTTAAGGACTGAGCTTGATTTCATATGTTGGCTATTGTTATGGATGAATTGCATCAATAGAAGATACAACTAACTTTTGAGATCCTTAGTGTGATGTCTGTCATTGTGATAACTATAGCCTAAATCCATGAACAAAATAAAAGAGACAGATGGAGAGGGAAATTTTCCTAACACTGAGAACTTTTATGACATAAATGTGGCTCTACAAACCAAATTTTAATTATAATTCTAAATATATAATATTAATATTTTATGACATAAATGTGGCTCTATAAACCAAATATTAATTTATAATACTAAATATATAATAAATATATCAATATACAATACAAACAAATTTCGGTTAGCAAACCAAAGAAAACAGCACAATACAGAAAAATAATTTATTATGTTAAACTCTGATATGTAAGGACTACATTTATTTGCATAAAGACATGCCATTCTTTTATAATTCATATTAAAATTAATATTCTCATATTAGATTCTTAGAATAAATATTTAATAAATTTATAAGCTTTCAAACATTTCCTAACTCAAAATAGATGAATAATATTAATCAAATTATAAATAAAGTATCTACTTTGTTATTAACCAAAATTAATATTAATATATAGCATCAATTTAATTATTTAAGTAAATCAAACAAAAATTATAAAAAAGTAAGTATAAAATATAAATAGAAATATTTAGAGTTTAATCTTTAGTTTAGCACTAAAACATTCACACAATTTTTCCTCATGAAATATATATATATTGTTATAGTTCTTTACTCGTATTTTTATGTAGCTTATACTCAGAAGGAGTTTCATTATGACAATTATGGAAATAATGGAGCAATGCCAAAGCAAATAAATATGGATATGATAATTACTTCCTTTATTATATTCATAACTAATTCATTACCTTCAGGTGGAACTACACCAGAGCATTCTACATTTCATACATTCATTATTGGAGAGATTGAAGAAGGTATAACATTAACAATAGATATATTATTTGTTATTCTATCTGCTAGTATAAATTGTCCATTAGACAATAATGGTATTCGTCAGATTAATAATGATAATACTAGAGATGTACTGTTAAGAGTTGCTAGACAAACTTATGCTTCTATCCGAAATGCAAGAGCATCATATTTTATGAGTATTATTGTTCAACATGATATTGGTATTTTTTAATATTATATCAAATCCGTGGATATACTCTTACAATAACTCCTCATTATAATATTAATGCATTTTCAATTCCATATAAATTTTGTAATTTCTTAAAAAATAGATTATTTAGTGGATATAAAGGTTTGTTTATTGCCACACTTAATGCTGGTGAATTTCTAGTACATCTTTATAAAGCATATGTGTTTTTAGTACAACAAGATTGTAACAGTGTTTTATATTACCAAAATATAGTTTTATGGAATACTAAAACATATGGAGAAGGTTTTGATTGTAAATTCAGATTGCAAGAAGATGGAAATTTTGTTTTATATTCAGCATTTGATTTGAAACCATTATATGCAACTGGAACTTATTGTAAGAAATTTAATTGTGTAAGCCCATCAATGCTTATTCTACAATTAGATTGTAATTTAGTTTTATATGAAGACGATAAACCTTCTATTCAAATGTGGTCAAGTAAAACAATATGTTATAAATAATAAGTTTAAATGTAATCATAAAGTTAAAAATATTGAGACTTATTTTCCAATATATAGTGTTTTCTTTTCTATTATTACTCAAAGATAATCTCATAACTATTCAGCTTTAGTAATAATATAAAAAATTGTATTTTAGATCTGGATTTGAACTAAAGAAGAGCCTATTTTTTGTTTACTTTATAAAAATACAATAAGGCCCATGGGCCAACAAGGAGAATCAGAGCAAATACTAAAAGAAGACATTAGCAAGAGCACATTTTATTAAGAGATTATATGAAAGATTTTTATGATGAGAAATATCTCCAAGTTATTAGAACCATGAGGAATGGAAGTGTGAAATAGGCATTCTAAGAACAAAGATATATTACCCTCTACCTAGAATGAAACAGTGACTACAGAAACAGCAGTCAATAGTAGCTGCAAAATCAAGTTCATGCCCAACATCATTTTCAATACACACTCCACTATCATGGCTATTCACAATTACTCTCTTAGATGCTATCTTGTCACCATTTCCTCTCACATCCACAATACCATTCCTCCATATCCACTGCCACTCATTGAAACTTATGGAGCCAAATCAAGATATCATTGGGTACTCTCCATGGACTATTTGGCCATTATCTAGGTATGGGCTTGCTTTTTTTCTTGCCCTTTAGCCTCTCTTTATTTTCTTTTCCATGTTCCCATGTGGTTTCCCACACTCTCTGCCCCACTTCTTTCTCTTGTTTTACAACACTTTTCTTTGCTCTTTTCTTTGTTATCCTCCTGGAAATATCCCTGGGCATATGTCCATTGATTGTTTGGGAAAAGACTAATCTCAACTTCTAGATAACATCTCATGGTTGCATGGCTACTCTTTGCTATGGGAGGTGCTGGCTGCAAAGAAACCCATGGGTTCTTATACATCATGACAAAGAAAAGTCTTAATTATATCTTGTGACTAGTTTGTCCAATTGCAATGATTGTTGATATTACTGGTGGTTGATGATGGCTTTGATGAAGTGATGTAAAGAGATATCATGGCAAATGATGGAGTATGGAGGAAAATGGAAAAATGGAAAAAAAAAATACATTGTGCTAGATCAATTGATTTTTGATGATTTTGTGAAAGTAATTTATATAATTCTGTACTTTCTTTGGCATTTGTCGACATTCCTCAAGAAGCATTTTATAATTGGTGTTATTCCCAACTAATAATTGATTATTTGGTGATGAAGTTTTTGTTAGCCAAACGTTTCTTGACTGCCATAGGACACCGAAACACTTGGAGTATCAAGGTTATTGTGTTCCTTTTCTACTCTGGAGCTCTTGGATGCAACTCCCCTGGCCGTGGACGAATTTGACCTCGGGGAGTATTAGCTATGCCAGTAATAGCTGAGGTGAGAGTGATGTTGGTGGGCGGAATGCCGTAGACAAGCATCGATAGCGGGATTACATCCCACCGGAAGAGCGTCTTCTAATCAATCTCGGACAAAGCAGACACTAGCGATCGTTGTCTATAGAACCCTTTAAAAAGGAGGGTTTTAGGGTTTTGGGGATGGAAGACGCGATCGAGGAGCGCTACACGCGATGGAAGTCCTCCGTGCCCCTTCTCTACGACTGGTTTACTAATCACAATCTCACCTGGCCCTCTCTCAGCTGCCGGTAAGCATATGGATCACACAGTCCGGCATTCTCTCTATTAAACTTTCACGCTGCCCATGGTTTTGGTTTTAGCTGGGGGCCTTCGGTGGAGCAGGGATCATCTAGAAATCTTCAGCAGCTCTACTTCAGCGAGCAGGCAAGTGATTCCTTTCCTACTCTTCCTCTTGCTCCTTTGATCAAATTTTTTTCTTCTTGCTCTCTCTCGGCAGACTTATGGGCAGTACCCAAACACGCTTGTAGTTGTCAACTGTGAGATCATAAAACCACGATATGCTGCTCACGAGAGCTTATCCCAGGTATGGTTCATCAAGGTTTTTCCTTCCTCTTTTATACGAGAGTGCTTATAGTTTAATGAGGAAGCTCGATCGCCATACATCAAGCGGCTTAAAACCGTGATCCATCCTGGCGAGGTCAGGAACCAAGAACAAGAAAAACTTAATCGGTTTTGAGCTTGTTTACCACAGGTGAACCGAATACGAGACTTACCTCAACTTAGCAGCAAAGTTGTGGCCACGCACACTGATAAGCCCGAGGTTTATCAATTCAATCCTTCGTAGAGTCTCACGACTTTCATTCAGGTGTACGTGTGGAATCTCGAATCACAGCCAAATCGATCTCCAGCACCAGGAGCTTCTCCTTCAAAGCCTGATATGGTATTGCGGTTTTTTTTCCTATGCTTTAGACAATAAGTTCGTTCTTTGGCTGTATGTCCAGGTATTGACAGGCCATACCGCAAACGCGGAGTACGCTCTTGCATTGTGTTCGTGTGGACCGTTTGTTCTATCTGGAGGTTAATCTCGTTTTAACTTTCGACTGGTATTTTCATTCTGCTAAATGCGTTTTTTATTTTCTTGTCGTAGGACAAGATCGGAAGGTTCTGCTTTGGGACATCAACGACGCCGTATCTGGACTTAATACACCAGGAAGGCCTACTATGAACAGCGGTGGAACAGGCACGATAAGCAGCACTCACGTTTCAGCAACTGGTATCTTCAAAGGTCATTCTAAAACTGTGGAAGACGTTCAGTTTCGACCATCAAGGTATGGGGTGATCGTCTTTGGATCTTGTTTCATGATAAAACATTTCTATGCAGTGCAAATGAGTTTTGCAGCGTCGGAGATGACCGCTGTATCATTTTTTGGGACAAGAGACAGGGTAACAGTCCAGCACAAAAGGTACTTACAACTCTTCCTTTTTCTTCTTTCCGGCTAAACTATGCTCTTGCAGATTACTGATGCACACGACGATGATATTCATTGCTTAGATTGGAACGCTCATCAGGAGCATTACATTTTGACAGGGTAAAAGTTCCTCGTGCATCACTCTGCTTTAACCTGAAACTCTTTCCGTAGGTCCGCCGATACGTCTGTCAAGCTCTTCGATCTAAGAAAACTGGATTCGAATGAAAGTGGCTGTCAAGTGAAAAAGTTCAAAACACACGAAAGTGCAGTCTTGGGTGTGCAAGTAAGAGTACTTGTCTCAAGTATCTGAAAGATGCAAATGAAATTCTTTTTCTTGCAGTGGTGCCCTGCAAAAGCGTCAGCTTTCGCTAGTGCTGCAGCGGACTCCACGGTGAGCATCAGTGATATCGAGATAAGTTTCAAGAGCTCAGATTCCAACGCAAACCATTCGGAAGGACTGATCTTCAAGCACATTGGACACAGGTGATCTAGAAAAGCATGCTTTTCCTTTCTTGAGGTGGAGGTTCATTCAGGGGCCAAATCGTCGACTTCCACTGGGATCCTTTGGAGCCATGGTTACTGGCGACCGTGTCCACAGACGCGAAAGGTGGCGGCACACTACAGGTACAAGAAAGTCCATGTTGTTTCACAGTCTAAGATTTCTTTTACCTGTAGCTTTGGCGACTTAGCGACTTAATCTACCGACCAGAAGACGAAGTTCTTGCAGAGCTAGAGAGCTTAACGAATAAGTCCACAATCTGATCTAACAGCGCTGGATATACTCTGGTATATTTATTCATCTCACATGTCGCTGGTTTCAATCAAGCTTGCTGCAGGCTTTTGGTAAAGTCGAGTAAATGCAAAACAAGTTTGGTACTGCGCGAATGCTGCAGCTCACACCAAACTGGCGGATAGGTTCTCGCAGAAGGGCACAAAGCCCACAAGATGTTGGCCGTGGTGGCTTTGAAGCCGCAATGTCTGTTGACGACGACGACGACGACAACTCTCCAGAAAACGCAAGGACGAAGAAGAAGCAGCACCAACAACAGCAAGAACAAATGGTGAGTTCCTCAGGAAAGCTCTCAAGAAAGACAGCACGGATCCGGGTATGGTGGCTGCTCTCGATTTGGTTCTCAGCTTTAGCTCGGATAGCAGCGGCAAGAGGGTGCTCGAATGAGCTCAAGTTGAGCCTCGGCATGGCTCCAAACGCCATGCCCGAGGAAGTGGTCCACAAGGTTGACAGGATGATCCAAGTTCACGCTTTTAGAGCACTCTTGAGACCACACACTGGCACTGTCTACGACGTTCCACTTCCAATGGGGATCCAACCGGGCCTCTCCGTCCAGGCCGTGAGACTCAAGACTGGAAGCTTGCAACACCGGGGATTCATCTTCAACGAGTTCATCCTCCCTCCAAGGCTTGCGGTGACGACGAGAGTGAATTCCAGGGAAGAGGTTCCGGAGTACGTGGTTCTCGTCTACAGGTTTTTCAGCATGAGATTCTCGGCCTACTGTCCGAAGAACGGGATCTCGATCATCGGTCCCGTGGTGGGAATCCGAGCTTACAGTGGGATGGATATGGAGGAGAGCTCTTCCGGAGTGAAAGCGCCTGTAGAGGCCGAAGTGGTGGCTTTGGAAGACCCCGTGACAGTTCGCATTCCAATCTTTCCACTCTCCGACTCCAACAAGGTGAATCCGGCGATGTGCGCTCTCTTCGATGGAAACGGGAACACCACCGTCACTCCCATGACTTACGTGAACGTTTGCTCCATGTATCAACTTGGTGACGCCACGCTCGTGAACTTCTCCGCGAACAGCACCGGCGAGAGCTGGACGGATTCGATCGAAGCTCCAGTCCCCGCGCCGGGAAAGCACGCGAGGGATCATCCCAGCGACGCTGCTCCATCGCCCTCGTCATCGTCTTCGTCCATGGGAGAAAGCAAAGCTCGCCGGAGGCGTTCCTCGTCGAGAATTAAAGCTGGGATCTTGGGAACAATGGGGGCACTGACAGTGATGATCTTGGGAGCTTTCGTTGGAATGGCCGGTCTGAGAATCCACCACGCTGCGAGGATTTTTAAAATGGAGATCCAAGCAAGCGAGAGTGAGTCGCTAGGAACGACGTTGATATCGTACAACGCACGGCCTCCCAATGCCCGTGCTAGCCGTACGAAGCCGTGTCTAGAGAAGGACTATATCTTCCGATAGCGAGCTATGGATTTTTTCTCTGTATCGTTGTATTTTTCGAATGGAAAGAATATTACTTGGCTCTCTCAAGAACCCTAAAGTTCGAGGATTTTTCTTTGTGGTCATGAAATATTTTGGGGGATAGTTTGGCGCTTAGAGCAATGCATCCAATGCCGGCCGCGATTGTGTCGCCTCTTCGCGTCTACGCGCACAATCCGGAGGCGCCGGTGTGTTCTTCGTCATCTGTGGTAGCGGCGGTGGTGAGCTATGGAAAGATTACGCACAATGCAGGGCTTCTGCGATTTGGAATCCGATGCAAGAGGAGGAGGGGAGTTCTTGTGGCCATGGCCTCGGCGGCCGCGGCAGAGCCTTCTTCTCCGGAGGTAATCACGACTCCCAAGGGATTGCAAGTCCAGGAGACGCAGAACGATGGTAATGCTCGGGTAAGCATTAGTTTCTCCAAGATTTCCAGATGGAATTTTTTTTGTTGTGTAGGTTCGCTTGAAAGTAAGAGTTCCGGGGAATCTCTGCAAAGAAATTTACGATGAAACCCTGCTGGATTTTAGCAAGAAAGTGAAGGTGAGTGTAATAGTGATACTCTAGAACCAGCATTTTCAGTAGAGTTTTGTTATGATTGTCAGGTGAAAGGTTTTCGTCCTGGAAAAGTTCCAGAGTGGGTTTTGCTCAGTCAAATTGGGCAGAAGCGTGTCGAGTCGGAGGCGGTGAAGTTGATCCTGGAGAAAACTCTCCCCGAAGCTATGGCTTCCGTGAGTAGCTTTGCCATTGCTTTTCTCCGTAGCTTACGTGCTGTTTTAAGGTTGCTGGACGAGCACTGAAAGATTCAGAAGAGATTGTCACGAAATTCGATTCGTTGCTGGCAGCCTTCACGCCAACTTCTCCTCTAAGGTAATGTTTTTGGTCGTCGTTTCTCCTTTTGCTCTAGAACTCCACCTAAGCGGTTTAAGCGATAGTTATCATGTTGCAGTGGATGTTATACCGGATGTGGAGTGGACATCAAAGGACGCTTACAAACATATGGTGCTAGAAGTTGAAGGTCGCGACGATATTGGTGTTCAAAATGCTGCCGATGCTGAGCTTGCATCGCGACACAAGGATTTGGGATCCTTGAGAGTTGTAACTGGTCGAGGATTGGAGGTATATCTAGCTTTTTGTTTTCCTTATTCTGACTTGGCTCCTTGTGTAGATGAACGATGTTGTTATTATTGATATTTCGGCTGCTCGCATAAACAGTGATGGAACAATTGGCGACAAGATTCTATCATGCACACAGAAAGGTACGCGTTGCCCTGGTATACTCCGGTTGATTGAAAATACCTCTTCAGGATTTAGTTTGGACACGGAGGAGAGCACTTCTTATATACCAGGGCTTGTTCAAAACATGATGGGCCAGAAAGGTGGCGAAACTCGCACTTTTGATCTTGTTTTTCCTCCAGACTGGAATCAGGAGCACCTTCGTAACATCAAAGCGCGATTCACTGTAAGTCTTGCTACTGCTTTAAGTGACATCCTCACTGCGGTTTTTGGTTAGGTGGAATGCAAAGAAGTCTTCCTGAGGGTAGTACCTGATCTAAATGACGAAATTGCGGAAAAGCTTGTTGAAGGATGCAAGACATTAGAGCAGGTAGGATGCAATTTCTTCGCTTGAGATTTCCTTGGTATCTCTTGTCAATCAGGTGAAGCAAGCATTGCTCAAAAAGCATCAGCTCATTGAGGAAAATAACAGAAAGAATGCAGCCAGGGGAGCAGTACTTGAAAAACTTTCCAAGGTCAAGTAACATCTTGATCTTGCGCTTAATTCCATGTATCTATGTGCAGGTAGCAAAGATTCAAGTTCCAAAATCCTTACTAGAGGAGCAGGGCCGACAAATATATGCCGCCAAGCTTATGGAGTTGCACGTAAGATTGATCACTGTCCAAATATTCGACTTTGACATGCCAATCCAGATCAAACAACGGTTTGACAAGAAGCAAATGGAGCCGCTTACTAGCGAAGAAATGGTGAACAACTTTATTCGTGTCAAGCACGATGAGATATCGGCTACAGTGAGGCAATCCATCGCCGTGGCAGAGATTTTCAGGCTTGAAAAGCTTCAGGTTTGTTTCATCGGCACGTTCTTTTACTTTACTGAAGTGTTGTGCGTAACAGTACACGAGGGATGAGCTAGAAGCGGAGGTAAAGTCGGCTATTGACGAGTTCAAGATCTACAACCAAGAATACGACGAAAAGAAAGTGAGAGAACAGGTACGTTTCACGCCATCGCTCTCAATCAGTTTTAGACAAGAAAATCTTGTGTTCTAGGCGCAAGAGATGCTTGAGGGTGCCAAAGTCTTGGATTGGCTACTGGAGCAAGCGGACATCAGATACGTAACTACTAAGTAGATAGTGATTCGGACAAACGTTTTGGCTTGTAATCGCAGCTTTTTGGAAGGTTTCCATTTTGCTTAACAGTGTATAATCTATCTAACCGGAGGCGAATTTTTCTCAGCTGGCATTGATGAAACATAGAGGCAGCATGCAGCTCACACTATTTTTGTGGGTGGTGTGCACGGGACACGGCCCCTGGGATTGCGTGCCTGTGCTTGACAGACTACTCAGCAAAGTGGCGCAATAAATCCTCCGAGAGGAGGCGGCCGATGACGAGTCGGAGTCATGCCCAGACCTTGCTTCCTCCTCGCCATCGCCTTGTTCTCTGCCGTCTCTACTTCTGCAACGACGAACAATGCGAGTATGTTTCGTTCTCCTCTTCTTTATTTTTATTTCTTTCGCGTGACTCGCTTTCCCTCTATTGTGACAGCTCGGGTGCGCTCCGTGAGCTTGGGAGGCTGGCTGGTGATTGAGAAATGGATCAAGCCGTCGCTGTTTGATGGAATCGTGGAGCCGGACCTCTTAGTAATCTAGTTTTTGTTTCCTTGTCCTCTAGTTGTTTTGTGTTGCCTTGTCTTGTCTCGTCCAGGATGGAACTCTTGTTACATTCAAGTCACTGGTTCTGGGGACTTATGTGACGGCTGCCAATGGAGGTGGCTCGGACGTCACTGCCAACGGCACCTCGGCGTCGGACTGGCAAACATTCAAGGTAAAGATGGAACTCTCGGTGCTGCTGTCTGACAATACTCCTTTTCTTACAGCTATGGCGTGTTTCCAGTACATTGTTCCAGTTTCGGGTGTCCAATAACCAGTTTATCTCAGCACCGGATTCGAGTGTCTCCGCCACCGTGGACTCTCCCGGACAGTCTGAAACGTTTGAGATTAGTCGAAACGGTGGCCTGGTGATGCTTCGAGCCCCCAATGGAATGTACCTCCAGGTAGTGAACTGCGATCGTATGAAAAGCTCAAGCTCAATGTGATCCATTCCACAGGCAAATGAGAGCTCTCGACTGACTGCCGATTACAATGGGACTCTGGGATGGAGCAGTGACAATCCAGCAGTCTTTAATATGACTGTCAATACTGTTCTTGGTGGAGAGTTCCAGCTCGCGAATGGGTACGACAAAGAAGACGCACAAACCGTGTTCAAGGTTTGTGAGTCGAGGCTTTGTGATTGGAGCTTCTGAAGTCTTGGTGTCTTAGAAACACCGAGAGAGCTTCATCACTCAAGACGACTTCAAGTTCTTGGCTGCAAACGCAATCAACAACGTTAGAATTCCGATTGGCTGGTGGATTGCATACGACCCAGAGCCTCCATTCCCATTCGTTTCCGGCTCGCTCGAGGCACTGGACAACGCATTCACCTGGGCAGAGTACGTACGCGATCTCTAAATTGCTTAAGGTTGATACGTCTTTCGTCCAGGAACACCGGCATCAGCGTCCTAGTGGATCTCCACGCGGCCCCGGGATCTCAAAGCCAGTGGCAACACTGTGGAACTCGGGACGGCGTTTCAGAGTGGGCCAAAGCCAACACCAGCTACATCTCCGATACACTTTCAGTTATTGAATTTCTGACCTCCAGGTATGCATGCGAGTCCCTCGCTCTCTTCTTTCATTCACTTTTTGCCTTTCTCTCCGTGTTCTTCAACCTTTGTAGATACGCAAGCCATTCCGCATTTTTTGGCATCGAGCTTCTCAACGAGCCAACTCAGCAGCACGTACCACTCGACGTCCTCCGCAATTACTACGTTGCGGGCTACAGCAGGGTCAGAAAATACAGCTCAAGCTGCTTCGTGATCATCTGCCAGCTGATCGGCGCAAACCCGAGCATACTGGTGGATTTCATGGCACCCAGCGACGGCTACACCAACGTCGCCTTGGACGTCCACTGGTACAACCTCTTCGAGAACAGATTCGTGAACACTACGGCGCAGTGGAACATCGACTATATCCTCAACCAGAGGAACTCCGATCTCCAAAAGCTCAACAACGCAAACGGGCCTCTCATACTCGTTGGTAAGCTCTTGGAGTTCGTCCGTCAGTGATTCATGGATCGATCGAAAACCATTGCCTTGCAGGGGAATGGACCAACGAGTGGGATGTGCAAGGAGCCACCATGTCGGACTACCGAAACTTTGGAGCGGCACAGCTCAAAGTGTTTGGAAACGCATCGCTAGGGTGGTCTTACTGGGGACTCAAGAGCAAGGATCTGCACTGGGACTTCGAAAGAACCGTGGAAAAGGGACTGCTCACACGCCAGAGCAACGGACAGTGGCCTTGAAAAAGAACAAACAGGGCCAGTGACAACTCTCAAGAACAAAAATTCCAGGGAAAACAAACGATTTTTTTCTCGAAGCAAGGACTATAGTTTATAGGCAAAATTATTCTTATATCACAGAGGTATGATCTTTACTCTGTTCTTGCGCTTCTACTCACTTTGATGAAGCAAGTAGTTTGTAGACAAAAGTCTTCTTATATCACAGAGGTACGATCTTTTACTTTGTTCACTCACTTTGATGAAGCAAGGACTATAGTTTGTAGACAAAAGTTTTCTTATATCACAGAGGTATGATCTCTTCTTTGTTCACTCACTTTGATGAAGCAAGGACTATAGTTTGTAGACAAAAGTTTTCTTATATCACAGAGGTATGATCTTTACTTTGTTCTTGCGCATCTACTCACTTTGATGGCTGGCTGACCAATCCCCTGACCACCGACGAAGCAATCGCGAGTGCCAGTAGCTCCGCCGCCACCACCGCCCCCGCCTGGACTGGCGGAGCGAAAATCGAGGAGGAATCCATGCTCGAGGCCGAGGCCGCGAGCGCCGCCTTGGCTTCCTCGGCCACCACCTTGGCTTCGCCGGCCACCACTTTGGCCTCGTTAGCCACCACCGCGGAGCTCTCCTTGACAATCTCTTTCACCTCCTTCTCCACTACCTGGACTTCCTCCTGGATGGCCTCCTTGACGGTCTTCCGGATTCCAAACAGGGGGATGTCTCTCGCCACCGCCGTCTCCGCGCGGAGGAAGGAGCCACCGGCTAGGATCGAGAGCGCCGTCGCGAGCCCAAATCCTCGGCGAGAGGATTTGGCTGGTGGAATTGCAGCGCTGCATCTGGATTGAGCTGCATTGCTTGGCCTACCTCGCCGTGACGATTGGATGTGAGGGGGATTCGCGGTGGACGAAGCAGCCGCGGCGCATGCCAAGCACGCCATAGCCACGAGAAAGCTTTTTCTTTTCTTCTGGCGGGATGCCAAGCAAGCAAAATCCGGAATATGCCCTTCCGGATAAGAATATCCTCGCAGCGGGAGTTCTTGTTTAAATTCCACGCGAGGAGCGGGCGGATCGGCGAGGCGGAGGAGGCTTTCGATCGAGTGCCGCAGCGCAATGTTGCCGTGTGGAACATGATGATCCACGCGTGTGCTCAAAGAGATCAGCTTTTGGAGGGATCTTGGGAGGTTTTCCACCGGATGCCTCAACATGACACTGTGTCGTGGAACACGATGATCGCGGCTTTGTCCAAGGCTGGAAATGCGAGGGATGCCATCGCCCTCTTTGA
The DNA here is from genome assembly GCF_000143415.4 of Selaginella moellendorffii. Classification (NCBI taxonomy): domain Eukaryota; kingdom Viridiplantae; phylum Streptophyta; class Lycopodiopsida; order Selaginellales; family Selaginellaceae; genus Selaginella; species Selaginella moellendorffii. The sequence continues at coordinate 1,074,504 of NW_003314263.1, forward strand.
GGGGATGTTTCAGCGCAGCGATTTGTCCTGGAATCTCGTCATCCAGACGTTTGCCTCCACTGGGAATTTGCCCAGTGCCAAGCTTGCGTTTGATTTGATGCCACAATGGTCAGTTGTGTCGTGGAACACTATTTTTCTTCTCTTGTCTTCTTCTTCTCAATCAGATAGGTTCTACGAATGTTTCTCTTCTATGCCGGAAAGAAACTCTATTACATGGAACACTCTACTAACAACGTATGCCAACATCGGGCATTTTGATATATGCATACAAGTCTTTAACAAGATGCCGCTTTGGTCCTTGGGTGCTTCGACTGCAATGATCAAGTTGTATGGAGAATCATGTTTGTTGGAAAGAGCAAAGTTACTGTTTGAAAGAATCCCCGAGAAAGATATACCCTGCTGGACTGCAATCTTACAAGCATATGCCCTTCATGGGCATACCGACGCAGTAGAATCTCTGTTTCTTTTGATGCCGACCAAGGACGTCGTGGCCTGGGCTTGTCTAGTATCATCCTACGCACGCACACAAAACGTAGAGATCGCGTCTAAAATCTACCAAAAAACGCCGGCTTGGAACATCAGCTCTACCAATGCAGTTCTTTCAGTAAATGCCATGTCCGGGCATTTGGAGTATGCTAGATCTTTGTACGAGACAATGCCGCACAAGAGCGCGGCGTCTTGGGCGACGATGATCGAAGGCTACTTCCTCGCTAAAGACTTCCACCAAGCTTGGCATTTGATCTCTTTGCTTCCAGCAAAGAACCTCTGCCTGGAGACCGTGATAATCTCCGGACACGCCAAGCAAGGCCACCTCCACGAATCCAAGCTCGTCTTCGATTCCATCCCCGAGAAGAACGTCCTCTCCTGGAACGCTGTCATCGCCGCCTTCTCCCACAGGGGAGCCCTGCTAGAGGCCATGAACTTCTTCCAAGAGATGCTCCTTGAGGGAGTCGCTCCAATCGAGACCACCTTCACTGCCCTGCTCCACGGTTGCAGCCACGAAGGACGAATCGGCCAAGGCCAGGAGATCTTCTCTGCGATGATCCGAGCTCACGGCATCACCCCCCTCGTTGATCACTACAACTGCATGGTCGATGTTCTTGGGCGCTTGAAAAGACTCGAGGAAGCCGAGGAGCTCGTCCGCTCTATGCCGGTTCCTCCGAGCTCGGTCACCTGGACCACGCTTCTCAGCGCTTGCCGGCACCACGGAGATGCCGAAAGAGGCAGCCGAGTCGCGGAGATACTGCTCCAGCTGAGCTCTCGGAGGCCGGCAACGTATTCCTTGCTCTCCAATGTCCTAAGCTGTGATAGCTCTCCGGTTGATCACCAGTAGTCTCCGCAAGAACACGCTCCATTCTGGAACCTATGAAACCTGTTGCAGTCCCTCACCACGATCTCCCGGTTGACAAGCTTGGAGATGAACTTCGAGGCAGTGTGGCAGTCGTTGCACACTCGCAGGTTTTTCACCACGCGAATCGGTGAGCCTTCAGGGGTGGTGAGGAGAGCAAACGCCATCGCCAGCTTCTCGCTGTGATACCCGACCATGGTCTCTTTCACCTCCTGTTTCACGTCGTGGAGGACCATCTCGGTGTCGGGGACGTAACCGGCCGCTTTCATCAGCTTTGTCAGTCGCTGGAGCTCGGCGTGTATCTCGCCTATCCGAGGATGATCCAAGTCCCCCGAGATAAACTCGTGCACCCGGTCTTTCACTTCGATCCAGCTCCTCCCTGCTTCTTTCACGGTCATGAAGAGCTGCATTGCTTGCCTCATCCTTGCAACGTCGGACCATCTTCCAGCCTTCGCGTACATGTTGGAGAGAAGCACGTACGGAGCTCGTTTCCTTGGATCCAGCTGAAACAAGTTCTCGGCAGCCCAGATTGCTCCGTCCATATTCCGGTAAGTTCTGCAAGCTCCCAAGAACGCCATCCATGCCACGGGATGTGGCTCAAACGGCATATGGAGCAGCAGATCCTCCGAGTCTACGATCCAGCCTGCTCGACCGAGAAGATCCACCATGCAGCCAAAGTGCTCGGCTTCGGGAAAAATCCCGTGGTCGCCAATGAAGGAAACGAAGTGCTTCCTGCCTTGATCTAGCATTCCGGCGTGGCTGCAAGCGAAGAGCACGCTCGTGAAAGTGATGATTGTCGGCTGGAGGCCCTCTAGCCGCATTCTCTCAAACAGCTCCAGTGCCTTCTCGGTTTGCCCGTGCTGGGCATTCGTCGCGATGAGCGAGTTCCACAGCACGAGATCCAAGTGAGCGATCTTGTCAAACATGTTCCCCGCTAGAGCCAAGTTCCCACACTTGCTATACATGTTGACGAGCGCAGTAAGAACGTAAACATCCGATTCCAATCCGCCTCCCAGCACATGTATCCTCTCGTGAATCCTTCTTCCTTGCTTTAGAGCCGCGATCGCAGCACAAGCATCCAGGACGCTCACAAACGTCGTAGAATTTGGTGCCAGCCCCTCCAAGTCCATCCTGTGAAGCACCCGGATCGCGTCCCTGTTACGATCGTTGCGGGCATACGCTGCCGAGATAGCAGACCACGCCACCACATTCTTCTCAACAATCTGTCCAAACGCCTCCGCAGCAGCCTCGATCCTGCCACACTTCCCATACAAATTCACCAGCGCAGTCCCGACCACCACTCCGGATTGGATCCCTTGTGCTTCTACTCGCTGATGCATCAAAGCGCCACTCCTCAAATCGCCCAACGACGCACAGGCATCCAGCCCGCTCACCAGCGTCACTTTGTTTGGAGCCACTCCATCGAGATCCATCTGGCGAAACAAACCCAGTGCCTCTCTAGGATGCCCATTCCGGGCATATGCCGCGACCATGGCGCTCCAAGCCACCACGTCCCTGTGGCTCATCCTCAAGAACACGCTGGCCGCATCCGTACAGTGGCCAAGCTTGCCGTACAGGCTCACCAGCGCCGTCTGGACGATCGACTCCTCCTCGATGCCAGTGCCTAGGATCGCGAGCTGGATGGAGCGACCGATCGTAATCTCGCGGGCGTCCGTGCACGCCGAGAGGAAGATGCTGATCCCTACCTCGCCGGGATTGATCCCCTGGAGCAGCATCCCGCGGAAGAAGAGCCAGCAGCGATCGAAATCCCGATTCTCGGCGAACGCCGCGAGCATCATCGTCCAGCTAAAGACGTTCTTGCTCTGGATGCCGTGGAACACCGCCAGCGCGTCGTCGAATCGATCGCACTTGGTGTAGAGATCGATGAGGAGATTGCACAGGAACCTGTTGCGGATCCAGCCGAGCTCCTCCATCTGGCGGTGGAGGCGCCGGCCGAGCTCCAGCGAGCGCGACCACGTACAGCGCCGGAGCAGCGCCTTGAAATCCTGCGATTGGGGAGAGAAGCGCTGCGATTCGAGCGATGCGATGGCGGATTCCAGCGGCATCGCGTCCAGATCGAGGTCTCCATCGTCGCATTCTTGCGCGGCGCTGCCCCAAAATCTCTTCCAGACCTTCTTTGTAAATAGCAGCGATGGTTTCTTTTTTACTAAAGGCAAATGCCTCATGGATTTTTCTCTAGGGTTAGGGGTTGGCCATAGCTCTTCTTGCTCCATCCAGGTGAGGCGCTCTCTCTTCTCAGCTAGGAAATTCCACTACAAGGATGCTCTAGCGAGATTCTTGCGACAAGGATGATGGATCAGCTCTTCCCTCTCATGGACGACGAGATGGAGACCGTGTCGCTGGAAGCAGCGTCCACGGCGACACCGCTCCTCCGCGAATCGAGCTCGCAGGAATCGCCAGAGAATGGGGCGATGACACGCCGGAAAGAATCGTCCAGGAGCTTTCGGAGTCCATCCGGGAGGCCCGAGCTCCTGATCGAGCCTCCGAGCTACGCCGATGTGGTGTTCGCTCCATACGCCGCCAGGCAGCCGGAGGAATCCGGGAGGGCAGTGGAGAAGAACTATCTCCGGATTAGCGTCTCGGATCCACAGAAGACGCAGGATCACGGCAGCAGTGGCGGGACTTTCGTGGCGTATCTCTTCACGACCTACACCGATCTTCCGGAGTTTCTTGGCACGAGCTTTAGCGTCCGGAGGAGGTTCCGCGAGGTGGTGGCGCTGGCGGACCAGCTGGGAGAGATCTACAAAGGCTACTTCATCCCTCCCAGGCCGGACAAGAACGTCCAGCTCGTCCAGACGCAGGACTTTGTGAGCAATCGCGTCCACGAGCTCGAGAGATACTTCCATCGTCTCGCGGCGCATCCAGTGCTGAGGAACAGCGTGGAGTTGCGGCAGTTCCTCTCGTCTCCAGGGAGGAATCCAATGCAAGTCTCCTCGGATGTTTCGTCGGTGATGTTTGATGGTGATGAGAGTGGTGCTACTGGGAATGGGAACAGTCACGCGGTGGCGGAGCCTGGTAAAGGTGGCAGGGATCTCTTGAGAACTTTCAGGGAGCTGCGGCAGTATGTGGCCAACGATTGGGGTGGCAGCAAGCCGCTGGTGGTAGAGGAGGATAAGAAGTTTGTGGAACACAAGGAGAAGATCCAGGAGTTTGAGCGCGAGCTTGTTCTAGCTTCCGAGCAAGTAAGTTCTTCATGGTTCTTTTGTCTGGAAAATCTCGATTGTGGCGTTCTTTCCAGGCAGAGCTGCTTACGAAGGCTCAAGAGAATATGGGAACCGTCATGGGTGACCTTGGGATGTCCTTGAGTAGACTTGGCCGGTTCGAGTGCGAGGATGCGGCCATTGTTGTTGGCAATGCCGCTGTGAAAGCGAGCAGGTGCTACACAGAATCCAGCACGCAGTGCATTAAGTATTTGGTAAGTACCTCTCGGTTTCGGTGCTCGAAAGTTTTAAACTTTCTCGTTCCAGCTTACCTTTCACGAATACCTTGCCTTGATGCAAGCTATTCACGGTGCTTTCGCTGAGCGATCGAAAGCACTACTGACGGTCCAAACTCTTAAATCCGACATAGCGTCAATGCAAGCTCGGTATGAGAAGTTAACAGCGGCGTCTTTGAGAGTTTTTGGTGGCGACAAACGTAAGATAGAGGAGACAAAAGCGGCCATTGCAAGCTCGGAAGAAGCTTGCGCATCCGCTCGAAAGGAGTACGATCGCATCAAAGTAAGAAAAAAACGCATTTTTACAGTTCATACAGCTAACTCTTGTTCGCAGGAACGGAACTGGGAGGAGATTGAGCGATACGAAGTTAATCGACAGACAGATCTATTCGAGATGTTGAAAGGATTTGTACAGACGCAGGTAAGAAACGGAGCCTATTCTTCAATGCTTTTCGAGATCTGACACTCTTCCATGAAGGTGGGTTACGCGGAAAAACTCGGTAAAGCGTGGAGTGAAGTGTCGGAAAGCTTAAGCTCTGGGGAGGGCATGGCTAGTTCTATGTAAGTTATGAATTCTTGCAAGCACGTTTCTTTGTACAGGCAAGAGCTTGCTCTCTTGGCTCTCTTGAAGAATAACACAAATCTCGGCAATGGTTGTAGAGATCCGGAATCATCAAAGTCCCGAGACACGCAGCGCCAGTGACACAGACAGGCTAGCGGCATTTATCAAGTCCTGCGGGAACTTGCGAGACTTGGCACAGGGCAAGAGGATTGCTGCACAGATTCGCAGCGACGAGACACTATGCCGGAACAGATATCTCGCCAATCTCCTCATCGAGATGTATGGAAAGTGTGGCAGCCTGGAAGATGCTCGCCGGGTGTTCGACGCCATCGAGCGGCCGAATCGTTTCTCCTGGAGCATGATGGTGGCGGCTTACGCCCAGAATGGGTATATCAAGGAAGCCAAGTCCATCTCCAATGCTATGCCGGAACAGGACGTGGTTTGCTCGACTGCTATGCTGACTGCATATGCCCAGCACGGGCTTGTGGACGAGGCCAGGGTGCTGTTTGATACTATGCCGGTTCGCAACGTTGTTTCTTGGACTGCCATCGTCGCGGCCTATGCTCAGAACGGGTATCTTGAGGCAGCGAAGGCTCTCTTCGACAGGATGCCGGAACGCAACGTTGTTTCGTGGAACACCATGATGCAAGCTTACATCGAGAACGACGAGCTCAAGGAGGCGAGATCTTTGCTTGGCTGCATGCCTCAGTGGACTATCGCGACTTGGAACGCGATTGTCCAGGGGTATGTGAAGAGTAACATTCTCTCGGAGGCTAAAGTTCTCTTTGACAGGATGCCGGAGTATGACTTGCTCACTTTCACGTCGATGATCCACGGCTACTCCGAGAACGGGAACTTGGAGGCCGCAAAGAGCATCTTTGATCGAATGCCAGAGAGGGACGTGGTGTGCTGGAACAAGATGATAGCGGTGCATGCTCAGTGCTGGGATCTGGAAGGGGCCGAGAGGCTGTTCTTTGCAATGCCAGAACAGGACGTCATCTCCTGGACAACCATGCTCGAGGCCTACGTCCAAAACTTCCATTACCAGCACGCAGAGGCGATGTTCTACACCATCCCGGAGAGAAACATGGTGTCGTGGAACGTGATGATGGCCGCGAGCGCGCAGAACGGGCAGCTTCTTCGGGCCATGAAAACATTCGAGACGATGCCGGCTCGAGACTTGATATCGTGGAATACGATGGTGGCTGCGTTCTCCGGGTGTGGTCACGGCGAGGTGGCGTTTGAGATCTTCCGGGGGATGGAACTGGATGGGATCAAGCCAAACTCGATCTCCTTCTCCTGCGTCTTCAACGCTTGCAGTCATGTCGGTCTGCTCCACGAAGGTCTCCAGTACTTCCGGCTCATGGCGAGCGACCACGAGATCTTTCCGTCGAGGGAGCACTACTGCTGCTTGATCGACGCTGCCGGGAGGTCGGGACAGGTGAAAGTGGCGGAAGATCTGCTCGCGAGGATGCCGTTCAAGCCGGATGCCATGGCGATGGGAGCGGTGCTCGGAGCTTGCAAGACGAACAGGGACAAGGACGCTCGCGACCGAGCGGCCAAGAACTTTTTCACGTCGGAGATGAGAAACCCTGGCATTTACGTGCTGCTAGCAAACGCTTACGTACACCAGCAGTGATGGAGCTAGGAAGGATGACGGACAGAAGATCGTAGGACTACACTCGAGTTGCTAAGTTCTTGACGGTGGAACTATAGCTACTGGCAGGAGGATTCGGAAAAAATTTACAGTGTGAAGACGATGAGGAGGAAGAGTAAATGGTGGCAAGCCAGACACAAGCAGCTCCACCGGACGGTTCCAAATCGAGGAGTGTTTGCGACGCTCCAGCTCCAAACTCGAGATCGCTGTGGGTCCGGCAAGCTCCCAGGAAGCACTTCCACTCGAAAGTATTCGGGACGAACGGCATGTTTTCCATGAGATCTCCAGCGCTGTCAAGGTAGCCGGCTCGCCCCAGGAGATTCACCATGCAGCAGTAGTGCTGCTTTCTCGGCTCCATTCCAAAGTCGAAGCTCATGGAGACGAAGCTCGATCGACCAGCGTAAGTTTTTCCGGCGTGAATGCAAGCTACCAACATAGCAACGAAGCTCCCTTCGTCAAACTCGACGCTTTCCATTGCCATGCTTGCGAAGATCTCGAAAGCCTCAGTGGTATGCCCGTTTTGAGCATAGCCGGTTAGCAGCGAGCTCCAGGAGATTATATCGCGATGCGGAGAATGGTAAAGGAGTTTCTTTGCCTGATCCAAAAGACCATTTTGTGATAAAACCGAGATCATCCCATTCCACGTTACTGAATTTCTCGAAAGCATGGTATCAAAAGTATGCTTCGCCTCGGCAAAATACCCGTTTTGGGCATATGCTGTTAAGAGGGAGTTCCACGAAGAAAGGATATGCTGAGGCATGGTGTCAAAGATTCGCTTGGATTCCTCCATATGCCCGGCTTGAGCATACCCGGAGAGTAAGATGTTGTACGACACGGCGTCCTTGACGGGCATGGAATCAAACGAGTGCACGGCAGCCTCGATATGCCCGGCTTGGGCATATGCCGACTCTATTGCGTTCCACACAACCAAGTCCCTTTCCGGCAATGAATCAAAGCGCGCTTTTGCCGAAGAAAGATCACCGCTCTGGGCAATTGCAACCAGCATCGCCGTGGAGCAAATGAGACTTTGCTGTGGCATCTCGTCCATGAGCAGCGTTGCTACTCCCAAATCTCCTCTCTGGGCTAGCGCGCAGACGAGAGCAGTGTAGGCGACGATGTCCCTCTCGGGCATGGCGTCGAATATCACCCTCACTTGCTCGAGATTCCCTACCCCAATATAGGCTGCAATCAGAGCGTTCCACGACACTATGTCTGCCACGGGCATCTCATCAAACGTTTTTCTCACAGCTGGAATATTCCCGACCTGGGAATATGCCGACAGCATGCAGTTCCAAGATACCAGATCCCTTTGTGGCATCGCGGCAAAGACGCGCTCCCCTTGTGACAGATACCCATTCTGGGCATATGCCGTCAGCATCGTGTTCCATGTCACAAGATTCCTCGAATCTAAAGAAAGGAAAACACGTGTTGCTTCTCTGAGACGTCCATTTTGAGCGTACGACGCGATCACAGTGTTCCATGCTATCATGTCACGCTCCGGCATATTCTCAAACACAAGAACGGCATCAGAGAGATGCCCGGATTGGGCATGTGCAGAGAGCATTGCATTCCAAGTAACAAGGTTCCGCATCGGCATGTCGTCAAAAATCCGCTTAGATTCTCGGAGATTTCCCTGCGCGGCATACGCTGTTACTAAAGGATTTACGGCCGCGAGAACGAGACAAGGCATCTGATCAAGTAGAACTTGTGCATCTTCAAGATGCCCGTTTTGGGCAAGTGCCGAAACCATGGTGCTCCAAGAGACACCATCCCTCATCGGCATTCTATCAAACAAATTTTGTGCTTTTCTCATCAAAAACCGCTGTGCGTAGGTAGTAAGCATCATATTCCAGGACACAATGTTAGTTCTAGGCATTTGGAAAAAGAGATCTTCGGCCTCCTGTAAATGCCCATTGCGGGCATATGCAGAAACCATTGCGTTCCAGCATGCTTGATCTCTCTCGGGCATCGCGTCAAACACCATCTTGGCTTCGGTCAGACGGCCGTTTCTGGAGTAGGCACAGAGAAGCATCGACCAGCTGAAGCAGTCCTTTCGTGCCAGGCCATCAAAGATCCGCCTTGCTTCCACCAGATTCCCCAGTTTACCATTTACCTCGATTTGCTGCATTTGTTTTTGAGAGAACTAAGAAACTTGCACAGAACGTGAGACGCTTCCAACTGCAAGAAGCAAACGCAATTGCAATGCGTAGAAAACTTTCTCTCCATTCAACTTTCATAGCCTGCTCTCGGGGGCATTCCAAGAATTGAACTCGGGACCTCTCGCACCCCAATTGCCCGTCAACTTAATGTATCGCTATGATTCGTACCTTTTACTCGTTTGTAAATCTCCCATATTTCAAGATCTACCTGGTTGTCAATCTCTCATTGTCAATCCCAGTTTTCGAGTCTCATTTGCATTTCATTCTTCTTTTTGTCGTTTATAAAATTAAATTTCATCAAGGATTGTGCCGTGACATAGTTGATTTGTATATGTATATAAATTGGATTCTCAATGGTAGGTTACTCATAGTTTCTACAGTAAGGTGTTATTCGTTTTAGCTCTTCTTGTTTGTGTGGGAGTTGTGATAGTTCTCGGAAAATTTGTTAGGATTTGATTACACTCTTGACTTAGGCAACTATCCTAACAGCCAGCTCAGAAACTCAGCGCCACCGATGGGTCAACTTTTGAGATTGAAGAAGCTATAGATGTAGGAAGGGGGGATTTTGCGCAGGTGAAAAAAAAATCTTGGAACCCTAAACCCAAACTTTATATGAAGGATACATTGTGTTATCGTTATAACGAATTCCAAATTTGAAGAAAACTTGATAGTAGCGGCATTTTGAATCCTCGTAGTCTATAACATTTTGCGTTTTCGTAGTCTGTTCTATGCGCGGTGGGGATCGCATGGGGATGGAAGAGCGAAATGCCGGTCCCAGCCGGAGAGTAGGTAATGCCCGCGAGTTTAGGAAAAGAGGAGCCGGCAGGAGTGGAGGCAGCGGGAATCAGCATAATAAGAAGCCAAAGATCGAGTGCATGCCTGCAGATTTCCAGACCAGAACGCAGACAATGACACCGTTGTCATGATCAATAAGGTGGAATCGCTGTACCCAGTTTTGAAAAGCTAGAGATTGTGACGGTTCCAGCATCGCTCAAACGAGGTACTTTGGATCCTGGTCCTTCTATTGCTGTCAATAAAGTGGACATTGGAAGCCAGGTACATGCTGCAATTTTCACGAGCAACATTATGATATTAATATGCAGGTTACTTCAAAGTGAAGGAAATCAAGTCTCCAAAGCAGATCCCATTGACATCTAGATCAAGGGATGCTCAGTCAAGAGACACTATCACTGCAATAGCAGTAACAACACCGAAGGATGATTGTGAAGCCAAGGAACAGATTCATTAGCTGAGGGAGCTAAAGCAAAAGACAAATATTTTACTTACCCGGTTTGTGCGGTTTTTTTTTATTTTTATTTTTGTTACTCCTTTAAAACTGACTTTCACTTTCCCTTTCAGAATGGATGCACAGCTACAAGTAGCAGTTGCCACTCAGGCGCTACTCCCTTGCCCTCTCTATCAAAGTTTTGATTTCTGACTAGTATTTTGTTATTATTACAGGTCCAACGGCTGAGTTGATTCTTGTCCAGCGTGGGCTTCACAAATATAAAAAAGAACTTGAGGAAGAGAAGAAGCAGTGGGCTTTGTAAAAGCTTGAACAAAATTTTTAGTCCAAAAGGGTTATAATAATATTCATATAGCTAATAATTCAAGCATAGGCTGTTCCTCAAGCCCTCTTTTTCTATTACAATATGTTCTCCTTCTCAAGCTCTATTTTATATTTGTGGAGCTCTTTGAGGAGCCATGCTATATCATTTTCCTTTAAAATGTTGTCTAAAATATATTTTAATAAAATAAAATGTTGTATAGAATGTTGTCTATAATATTTTTTTAATCACAAATCACCACCGACCTTTACCCTTAAATTTATTAAGTATTACATTCGCACACAAGAAAGAGAAAGAAGAACTTACCATGCATTTTTTAGCTTGTGAACATGAGTGAGCATTCCTCCTAAGTTCTAAAAGTGCCACATTTCTACCATTAGCCACGAAATAAAACCCATTTTTGTCTTTTCTCACCTCAAGCTAAATAACTCACTTGCTTTATTGCTAAGCAGGAAAAAACCCCAAGTGGTGCAACTCTTCCTCCAAGGGAACTATCAAAGAAGTGTTTGCTCTTGCAAAGATTCTGAATGCTCTAGGAATCTCTTGTTATGAGCAACATTACTAATTCATGGATTTTTGTCCAACTAGAATATTTAAAGTCTATTTTGTGTGTGTGTGTATATATATACTCGTATAATACTGTAGAAGGGAAAAAAATACATGACATTCCTGTAGAACATGATTACCTGTGTGATGTGACATAATTCCAAACAAGAGAACATGTCAAAGCCATACGGTCTAGGACATTACTTAAAATATGGTGTGAGCATGATCTTAAAACACAAATGCAAAACTTTGACCATAACTGTCTGCTAATTCCAACTCTGACCACCACTTAATGCTTATTTCATGCTTAAATTTCCTCTTTGAGGAATCTTGCTGCAAAAAGGCCTATATCTAGGCTCTTCACTACTAGGGGGTGGAGATCCCATGGGTTGCCCTTCAACATTTGAAAATACACCATCACTTCAAATTTCATAGATGGCACCATTCTTCACGACTTTCAAGATCTTCTGGCAATATGCTAAGTGGCATTCTTCCTTGGCCTTTTGCCTTTGAAGGAAGACGATGAGCCCCATCCTCATCCAAGATTACGTCCTTATGTAAATGCCGTAGACTCCTTTCAACAACCCCAAGATTCGCCCCCAAGCCAGAAAAAGAATTCGCCTAACTACTAAAAGCCTCTTTTACCCTTGGATAAGCCACTTATAGTTATGCCTCTGTTGTGCCATCTTAAGATACATTAGAGCCTCTCTAGCACGTTCTTCTTTATTTATATCCGCTCAAGTGTGTGCCTCTCCGGCCTTCAAAAACTACCTCTGCCCTCAGGGAAGAGTTCATGAGGAATAGCCAATTGATGATATATATGGCTCCTATTCTACTGTGATATATAGATCAAACATTATGTTGGACTGTTCCCCACACCCTTATTATTGGAGCATTAGAGCCTGACATCCAACTATCTCGTGTCTTATTTGAAGAGGCCAAGTGATTTATTCCAGATTCTTTAGAATCTTTTGAAAAGTGTTGCATAGTGGGTCTTCCTCCTCTTGGCCAGTGACTCTCCAAGCTCATCTGGTTCATTCTTAACCACTCTTAGGGACGAGTTTGATCGACTTAGATCCCGAGCTAGGAGATTACTTGCAAACTCTAGCTTTCCTCTTATAGCAAGATTGCTGCCCACTAATGCTTTATATAGCAACCCCATTAACTCTTTGGCTCTCTTAACACTCTAGCTGCTAGTGCTCTACCTGCCCTTTCCCCTCTCTAGCACCCTTAGCAATATCTACCATTCCTGATCCACACTGAGATCAGACCACCCAAACTCACCCATAAAGGTGGAGAGATTCTCTATATTCTATGAACTCTTACTTGCCATTCCAACCTGTTGAAGATGTCTTTCATTAACTCCCCGATGCTCAGAAACACTGTGTCTCCACAACCGTTTATAAAACTCCTAAGGTCCCAACAGTTCTACATAGCCTTGCTAAGCTCTATGCTCCTCACTAAACACTTTAGATCTTTTCAATAAACTTAGATAGCAATAAAAAAGCTTAGGAACATTGCTGCATTATGTCTGTTTGCAAGCTACACAAAGATTTTCACTAGAAAAACTCTTTAAAAAAGAACACATTTGTTTCCTAAAACCAAAGGGTTTCAATTTTCCAAGGAGTGAGGCCCACCTTGCCTCACTCTATACTCAACTACTTGTCGCCCAAGTTTGAGCTTCTCGGCATGTCAAGATGTCTACATCCTCCATATCTTTGTGTTGTTGTTGCTTGCACCTGCCACCTCTAGGCCTTGTTGCAAATTTGGAAGGTTCCTTGAATTTGCCACCTCATCTGATCCAGTCCATATCAGCTGCTACATGGATCAAGTCACAGTTCAATTATTTCCACTACTTCTCAGTACAAGCTATATAAAGCTACAAACCTATATGAGATCTACTATAATAACCAAATAGAATAAAATCAACCCAATCATCTTGTTTGATTTAAGATATTATATTACTATGCTTCAACTACCTATTAGTGTGAGGATGGTGAGTTAGAAGCTTGCTTTCAATGCTGATAAAGGGAAGAAACTAATGTTAGAAGTCGAAACAAATTAAAGGCCTTGATTGTTGATGATATGACTTTTTATTCAAAGTTCTTTTCTCTTTTATCTTTTGAATTTTATTTTGTCATCTTTAAAAATTATTTCAAATCAATTTCACTTTAAGTAATAAAAATTAAATAAAAGTACTAAGAATATAAAAGAAACTGTATTTATAAATATTAGACCCATAATAAAAATATTTACTCAAGTTTTTCCTATGAAGTATTTAAATTTAATAATTATATTTTATTCATATTTTTCTGTAACTTATGCTCAAAAGGGATTTCATTTTGATGATTATGGAGATAATGGAAAAATTCCAGAAATAGATATGAATAATATATTTTTTGCTTTTATAATTTTTTTAAGTAGAGCATTGCCTCCAGGTGGAACTACACCACAAGGTTCTATATTTCATGCACCTTATTTTACGAGGATTTCTGATAATGAAATATTAACAATAGATATGTTATTTGTTATAGTGTCTACTAGTATAAATTGCCCATTAAACAATAATGGTATTCGTCAAATTAATAATGATGATGTTGGACATTTATTATTGGAAGTTACTAGACAAGTTTATTCTTCTGTCACTCATGCAAGAGCATCATATTTTATAAGTATTATTGTCCAACATGATATTGGTATTTTTGCAATATTATATCAAATACGTGGATATCAATCAAGATTAACTTCTCATGGTAATAATTATTTGTTTACTCCTCAATATAAATTTTGTAACTTCTTAAAAAATAGGTTATTTAGTGGATATAAAGGTTTTTATATAGCCACACTTTATGCTGGTAAGTTTTTAACACATATTTATAAAGCATATATACTTTTAGTACAAAATGATTGTAATACTGTTTTTTATTATAAAGATATAGTTTTATGGGATACTAAAACTTATGGAATGAGTTTTGATTGTACATTAAGATTACAAGAATATGGAAATCTTGTTCTTTATTCAGCATTTGATTTAAAACCTTTATTCACAACTGAAACTTATTGTAAAATAACTAATTGTGTGAAGCCATCAATATTTATTTTACAATTAAACTGTAATCTAATTTTATATGAAGATGGAAAACCTTTGATACAAATGTGGTCAAGTAGTACAATATGTTATAATTAATAACTTTAATGATAATTATATTTAGCTACACTAACAATGCTTGTTTGAATCAATTTAATTTTTCTACAATAAACTAGGTTATAGATTGCTGAAGTGAAGGTGCTTAGGTTGTTGGAATATGTTTGTGCATTTGGTGAGCTCTCCAGAGTAGAAGCTAAATGCAACATATCCATCATCTGGAAATCTTCCTTTACAACATTATTTATTTTGTTGTTGAGCAAATCTTTTGCATGTCCTCCTTGAAGTGCAAGAATATCTAGCTCTCACACCTTGAGGTGGCTATCAAATGACAGAGGGAATTCTTAAACTTCCTTGATGACTCCATAGATATCTTTGCAAAGAAAGTGCTAACAAAGAAGACACAGTGATCTAAAGGATAAGAGAGAACAATTCCATCCTAGAGAGGATTAATGCCGAGGGGATTGGCAACAATGATGGTGGTGAAAGTTTTGGGACATTAGTGGCACTAAGATTTTTTTGGGATTTTTCTTTTTTGGATGGGGATGTGCTCTTGTGGACACCAGACAATCTCCCTCACGAAGCTCCCTTATGACTTCTTTCTTGTGCTTTGCACAATGATCCAAGTTGCCACATTTTTCTACTCATCAGAAGCTCACTTCAGGTACAGAAGGGATGTGGGCTGGGATCTAGCCCTTCAATTTCCCTGTGATGTTTTCATAAGCTTGGTGAAGTGTTCTCTCCCCCTTGTACAAGACGCTGGATGTTGGTACTGGGATGTCATTGTTTGCAGAAAGACTTGCGGTAGTGCTTTTTTTACATCTCAGAACTTGTATACCAGATCATTCACAAATATTAGAATTGAGATCTATAGCAAGGAATCTCACAATAGAAAGTCAAGGAACACATGCATTTAGGCAGAAGGTATGACTGGCTACCTTGAAAGAAGAGCTTAAGTGTGAGGAATAATAAACACTGAGCTTGGGAACAAAGAAGTAAGGAATTATGGCATGAGGCTTGGGCCCCAAACCAAGAAGAAGAGTTCATGCAAAAAAAATTAGTTGCTTTTTACAAAGTTTATAAAACATACTCATATCACATTTCAATTGCTGTAAAAGTGTGCATGTCTCCACCAGTAAAGTGAAAATATATAATTTTATGGTGGCATGTCGAGCTCAACTGAAAGCTTACCTTCAGTATTTTTGATAGCATATCACTTGGACCTCAGAAAGAAAAGACAACAACTACTAGAGTGAGAGAGCTGTCTAAGAGCGTATGAGTTGGAAGAATTGAAGCCGTGGGTCTCTTGCAGGAAAAGAAATAACAAAAAAACCAAAGTATTGTGGAAGCTTATTTTGTGGAATTGATGTAAGAAAGGATGCGTTCACCAGAAGCAGTTTGTATGAGTGTTGAAGGCAATGGAAAGAAACACAACATTATTAGTGAGCTCATTAACCTGGATCAGACCAGCTGCACCCAAGTTATGTAAAACAGCACTGCTGTTTCTGACTCTGCAACCGACACCAATACCATGGTGGCAAAGAACTATCTTGACTTTGACGTTGGAGGAATCAAGGCCTGAAAATGGTAGTTGTCAGTACTGGTTAGAACACAGGAAACTAAGATAGATCCCTATACCAATACCATGCACTGTCTTTCGACGAGTGTTTTAGAGCAGCATCAACACTGTTGACAAGGCCATATTTACTTTCCTTCATCTTCTTGATGTTCAATCCAGTAGCCTGCAAAGAAATATAGGCATAAAGCAAAAACGAAACCAAACAAAAGTTACCGCTATTTCATTGTTGCCGAGCTTAACACTCGAGTGAAGCCTCCGGTTTGTGGAACTTGTTGCCAACAGTCAAAATCCAAGGTGCTACATTGGTTACTGTTGACTTCAAGGGTCTAGAGTTCCCAGCCGAGCAAGAGACGAGAATCCCGTGCCTCATTGCATGGAAAGAGCCAATTGCAATAGTGTCCTCGTCATAAGGAACTGTTTGTCCACCCAAGGAGAGCAATAGTATGTCGACTCCATCACGAACAGCATTGTCAAACGCAGTGAGCACAGGGTGATCCATAAAATCTCCAAAGAAGCACACCTTGTAAACCTTAATCCGAGCCTTGGGAAGGCCACCCCTGGCTTTTCCTTCACAACTACCTCTACTCGTGGGAGAAGCAGCATGAACGCCACCATCTTGCGGCGTGATCTTTGTATCCGCAACATCAATGTGAAACGAGCGGGGAGCTTCTGGCCCAAGGCAGCAGCAGCAGCATGCATTTCGCTTCCCTCGCTTGGAAGATCTCCGAAGCAAGCGCAGGCAAGAGCGCTTGAGATGGCACTGGGAGTCTTGGCTCGATCCATAAGAGCCACGAAACGAGATGCAAGCGGGCGATCCATCGCTTTTCTCTGCGATTCTTTCAATATACCGGTGGAGATTCACCAGGCGGCAGTAGTGCTGCTTTGTCGGTTCCATTCCAAAATCGAAGCTCATGGAGACGACGACCATCGTAAGTTTTCCGGCGTGAATCCAACATGAATCGCCTTTCGTCCGACTCGACGCTTTTCACTGCTTTCATTGGTCATGCCTACGAAGATCCCGACAGGTAAAGGAGTTTCTTTTTTTGATCCAAACCAGTTTGTGATAAAACCGCCACCTTACTGAATTTCTCGAAAGCATGGAAATGTGTGCTTACGTTCTGGGCATATGCTGTCAACCATCGTGTCAAATATTCAATTTGATTCCTCCATATGCCCACACAACTGCCTACTTGAACCGAGCTACCTACATGCAAGCCCTGTCCAGCTCGTCCAGAAAGTGGATGGAAACCAGCGAAGAAATCCATGTCCTTGGTCCACTGCATATCACCAGTTATGATGGCTCCCCAGCATGGAGTGAAGAAGAAAAACTTCTCTTTGTTCCTGCGAAAAACAAGCCGGGATTGAGTTGACAAGTATAGAAACGAACAAACCTTGGTAAGACTAGCCTGACACGATAGATCTGTACTTGGCGGCAGCCTCTGCCAGGTACGCTTCAGGAGACATTCCCCACATAACTTGCGACGAGCGTCAAGAAGGTGTCTTTCAGCTCTCCAACGTCCACTTTATAATGCCACCAGTCCCTCCACACCGCAACTACAAATGTAAAATCCTCACCAGCTGCTGCCCTGAGAAACTTTCAAAGCCTCACCTACATTTTCATCCACGTCTTCTTTCATCCTCTAGAGCGCCTTGAGAACCGACTTGTGCTCGTCCGCGGCCGAGTATGCAAATCGTAGTTACCTGGTTAGGATTGAGTAGATCCTGGCAGTTGAGCACCTTGATCTGCTGCCAAGATGCCTCCATGAGCAAGCTGCTGAGTGAAGGGGATGGTGCCACCACCACCGATGGATCGACTCGCCACTCAAGCTTGAAGAGCTATTTTATTAGTATTGTTCATTGGTTCTTTGGTGGTGGAAGTTCTTGTTATCGTTTATTTAACAAATTCTTCCATTGGCGAAAACTTAATAGCAGCATTTTGAATTCTCGTAGTCTGCAACATTTTGCGTTCTCGTAGTCTGTTCTATAGGGTTTGGGGGGGATTGTAGGGGTATGGAGGCGAAGGATGAGCACAATGCCAGTCCCAGCCAGAGAAAGTAGGTAAGTTTAGGAAAAGAGGAGCTGGCAGGAGCGGAGGCAACGGTGATCGGCATAATAAGAAGCCAAAGATCAAGTGCATGCCTGCAGATTTCCTAGATTTCTTGTCAGACCAGGACATGGACGATGATGCAGTTGTCATGATCAGTACCCCACAGCATAATTGCTGTACCCAGTTTTGGAAAGCTGGAAATTGCGTCGGTTTCAACAGCATGCGAACGGTGCCAGATACTTTGGATCCTGGTCCTTCTACTGCTGTTGATGAAGTGGACATTGAAAGCCAGGTACGTGCTGCAAATTTCACGAGCAACATTATGATAAAAATATAACAGATTCATCAGCTGAGGGAGCTAAAGCAAGAGACAAACGTTTTACTTACCCGGTTCATGCGTTTTTTCTTTGTTACTCCTTTGAAACTGACTTTCAGTTTCCCTTTCAGAATGGATGCATACCGACAAGTAGGGGTTGCCAACTCAGGTGACTATACTCTCGCTCTCTCTGTCTGAGTTTTGATTTCTGACTAGTATATTGTTATTATTACAGGTCCAACTGCTGGAAAGGGAGTTTATTCTTGTCCAGTGTGGGCTACTCCAAGAGCTTGAAAAATATAAAAAAGAACTTGAGGACGAGTGGGCTTTGTAAAAGGTCAGAGGATAACATAAAACAAGTAATTTTTGGTAAAACATTCCAAAAAAGTATATTTAAAGTTTGTGTTTATAGCTAATGATTTGCTGTCTTATTTACAATATGTTCTCTGCTTCTCAAGCTCTTTTTTTATATGTTTCAAGCTCTGTGAGCATCCCATGCTATATCATTTTCCTTTGGTAGTAGTAAAATGTTGTCTAAAATATATTCTACTGGCAAAACTTGACCACACTTGACAAACGTGAGATCAAAGATCTCATGTATACTGTACTCAAGTATAAGTCTATTTCCCAGCTCTCAACTCCTATAGCACACCTTTGTTAATGTGGTAAGGCCACAAGACATAACTTCTAAGAAGCTGATTGGAGAATGGAGAATGACAAGCGGGCCTGCAAGAAAAACACAATGCGGTCAATCTCCAAAGGATGAAGCGGTACCAATAAAAAGAGGACCAAAGTCCACCAGCAGCTTTTTAGGCTGTGAAAGAGCTTGTGAAAGAGTTGAAAACTCATGATTTAACTTGTTAGAGTTAGCTTCGAGTTAGAGGGGTTCTACTTACCAGCAAGGTACTTGTAATCTCTCCCTATCTGAATTAATTGGTCGAGAAATTTTTACGTACCAGAAGAGTTCCTTCCACTGTAAGTGTAGACGGAGTCACTAAAATGGTCCAAAATAATGGTAGCAACAGCGAGTGCATCTGCAGAAAAAATATTTTAGCGTCAAAGGAAACAAGAAGATACGGTTGAAGAGCTGCAGAGCTAACAACGCGACTGCTTCCGGTGATGGCTAGCGCAAGTCCAAATACTGCTCCAGTGATGAGGAGTGATCGAAGCAGTTTGTGCCTGTGGGAAAGAATGGAATGCTTTGGAACGCTTTGTTTTTTGTTCTTTTTAATTTGCGATCCTGTTTCATATCACGATTTTTTCCAGAGATCAGCTCCGGCATGAAAGATTGTGCTGTTTGACCCAATGGTTTGTCTAAGCCCTGGAGAACAAAAAAAAAATTTATCAATTCCAAATCAAATAAAAACAAAACCTTATGTGCTCCTAGTGTAATTGCTCCCAGAGAAGTGACAAAGGGTGTAATGGCTGTGTAGAAACATACCTGAAACTCGATCAGTTTCACTTTGAAAGTTTTAAAGTTCATTTGCACACCTTGGAGAGCATGGTTCGAAGCAGCAATCTCGATCATGAGCGTGAGATCTTTCATGCGTGGCACGGCCACTGCCAGAGGATCATAATCCTTTGCTTTCAAAGCCTTGAGCATGAGAAATCCTGCAACATACTGGCGTCCATGAAGCATGAGAATAGATATAAAGAGAACCAAAAAAAGGCCACCACACCTGCGACAGCGATGTTGCCCATGCAGCACTAGCGATTCCATACCCAAGAAATGTACACAGCAAAACATCTCCAGCGCCATTCACAACGGTTGCAACCAGCAATGCTCTCAACGGACTCTAAACTGGACAAAAAACAAGGTCGAAGAGAAGAAACAAAATCTACTTGTAACCGAAGGATCACTGATAAACCAACCTTGCACTCTGCGCAACCATTGCCAATCTAAAGAAGAACCACATGACACATAGTTGAGCAAAAGAATAATACACTCGCGAAAACTTACGTAGCTCGCAGCTGCAGGAACGAGTGCCAAATTCTTCTCTCCAACAAATACTGCAAAAAAGAACAAGCGAATGAAAAAAACGAAAAGACTGATGAGATCGCAGCAGGGAAACCAAACCGAAGTTGTACATCGAAGCGGAAGAAAGCTCGGTTATGACGAGCATGGCCACACCACAAGCAAGGGCGACGACAAAAGGCTCGCCAAGTGGTTTGCAGCAACAGAAAAACAAAAGAAGGAAAAAAACGAGCATATCATCAAAAGGTCAAACTCTCAACAAGCAAACCTTGTGACCAAGAGATGTTGCGTTCAAGTTGGAAGTCGCCACAGACAACAACGATAAACCACCGCAAGGAAAAACAACAGAAAAAAAGAGGAAGAATCCACAAAGAAAAAGCCAAGAGCTGCAAGCTCCAAAGAGCTGCTGGTCCCGATAACACAGGTATCTGCTGGTGGTATCGATGAGGCTCATGATCGAACCTGACAACCAGATCTGCTGCATCTGTTCGAGCGTGTTGGTGGCGCCGCTCAGGTTGTTGCTGTGGCAATCTTTGCATCTCCTTCTTCTCTACCTCTACTCATGAGAGAAGCAGCATGAACACCACCATCTTGCGTCGTGATCTTCGTATCCGCCCCATCAATGTGAGACGAGCGGGGAGCTTCCGGCCCACGCATTTCGCTTCCCTCGCTTGGAAGATCTCCGAAGCAAACGCAGGAAAGAGCGCTTGAGATGGCACTGGGAGTCTTGACTCGATCCACAAGAGCCACGAAACGAAATGCGAGCGGGCGATCCATCGCTTTTCTCTGCGATTCTTTCAATCTACCAGTGGAGATTCACCATGCGGCAGTCGTGCTTCTTTCTCGGCTCCATTCCAAAATCGAAGCTCATGGAGACGAAGCTCGATCGACCAGCGTAAGTTTTTCCGGCGTGAATCCAACGTAGCTCCCTTCGTCTGACTCGACGCTTCCCACCGCCATGCCTGTGAAGATCTCGACAGGTAAGGAGTTTCTTTTCTTGATCCAAACCAGTTTGTGATAGAACACGTTACTGAATTTCTCGAAAGCATGGAAATGTGTGTTTCACCTCGACGTTCTGGGCATGTGCTGTCAAGAAGAAGCTGACGGAAAAGATTCCTCGAATCTAAAGAAAGGAAAAACATCATCATAACGTTTTGAGCTATCATCGCGCTTGAGCATATGCCAAGAGCATTGCAGGCTTCGCATCGGTATCTTGTAAGAAATTCCCTGAGATTACCTCTGTTACTAAAGGATTTACGGCCGCAAGGACGAGATCACGTAGAACTTGCCCGTTTTGGGCAAGTGCTGAAACGATGGCGCTCCAAAAGGCACCATCCCTCATCGTTCTATCAAACAAATTTTGCGCTTGTCTAATAAAAAACTCGCTGTTCGTAGGCATTTGGAAAAAGAGAACTTCCGCCTCCTGTAATGCCCTTTGTGGGCATATGCAGAAACCATTGCGTTCCACGGGCAACCATCTTGGCTTCGCAGAGAAACATCGACCAGCTGAGGAGGCCAACAAGATCCGCCTAGCTTCCATCAGATTCCTCAGTTTACCATTTACCTCATATGAGGTAAGAAACTTGCACAGAACGTGAGACAAGAAGCAAACGAAATTGTAATGCGTAGAAAAGTTAGCGCTACTTTTCAATGGGGGGCATTCCGAGAATTGAACTCGGGACCTCTCGCACCCTAAGCGAGAATCATACCCCTAGACCAAATGCCCATCAACTTTATTAACAATTATATATCGCTCCTAACCCTTTTATTCGTTTGTAAATTCAAGATATTATAGGTCGACCTAAAACTATAGACGGAAATTTAATCCCAGCTTTTGAGTTCTCATTGGCATTGCATTCTTCTTTGTTTATAAAATTAAATCTCATCAGGAACGGTGCCGTGACACATTTGATTTGTATACTCCATGCATGTACATATATTGGATCCACAAAGGTAGGTTATAGACTCATAATTTGCACAAAATGGATTGTAAAGTGTTCTTCATTTTAGTTCTTCTTGTTTGTGTGGGAGTTGTGATAGTGAATGGGGCTGATTGTTTTGGAAATCCCAATCCTGGCTATACTAATTACCAATATCAGCAAGCTGCTCGGAAAATTTGTTATGAGGGGCAATTTGATTACACTCTTGACTTAGGTAACTATCCTAACAGCCAGCTCCGAAAGCAAATCCAAGCACATTTTGATGGCAATAGCAGACAGCATTGTGTGGTAATGTTTTCTTTTTATAATATAGTTCTTTAAATGATTTATATTTATATGTTATGTTTATTTCTGTTTCAAATATTCAGGAAGCTTTCAACAATATTATTAACCAGTGTGTCCAGGGCCAAGGTAAGAATGGTGGTCGCTGGGATTGGAACTACAATGGCCAAGTTGAACACTATTATATTCAATCTTTTTAAATATTTCCTGCTAGAATAAGATTTACACAAATCAAATAATATTTATAGAATATCCACCAATAAAAACAGTAGACTTTTTATTTCTTAACTTTGCCTTGGCTCAGGCAGCATCTAATCCAGGAATCAGTTGCAAGTAATGAATATTAAACAATAGTTAAAAATTTGCTATGCGTTGCATGTAGCAATGCTTGGTTTGTTTATATTCTTACTTATAATCCAAAATAAATTTTTATTATTATAAAAATGTTTATAATTTATAAATACAAGATTAATCTTATTGCATATCAACCATTAGATAATAGAATAAAAAAGAATATACTAGAAAGTGTTTAAGAAAGTTTATAAATTATAAACATGTTCATAAATTATAAATACAAATTAATTTAAATGAATAACAACCATTAAATGTTAGAATATCCAAGCATATTTTAAACATTTCAGTCCTTCTACAGGTTTGTTTAAGCAAATAAAAAATAAAAAATATTACTTTGATATTCATAACTACAACGAAACAAAAGAACAATCATTGCTCCATCATGCATTAGAGTCGTTGTGTTTATCCCATTCCTTCTAAGGCGGTCGTACATACCTGCATATTCCACCATGCTAGATGCTCCTGCTGAGGACAGCTCAGGGCCTTTCGAAACTCCTCCCTAAACATCTTCTGATAGTGAGTACCGTGGATCCTTACCGATCGTTTGCGTTTTGCAGTGTAAATCGCATCTAGCTTTTACATCGTCCAATCTTCGAACGACTTCCTGGACTGATCTACGGATGGAAGACATTGTACGTCCGTTGACAAACTCCAGCAGCACCCTCTGCCAATCTTCCTCGTCTTTCAAAAGTGAAGAGACTTCCTGTGGCTCCAGCTCAACTGGTGGAGCAACACACGGTGTCGCCCCACACAACTCCTGATTTGCGTCCGCCTGCCTGCTTGATCCGAGCTACCTCCATGCAAGCCCCGTCCAGCTCGTCCAGAAACTGGGGATGGAAACCAGCAAAAAAATCCATGTCCTCGGTCCGCTGCCTATCACCAGCTACGACGGCCCCCAGCACGGAGAATCCCTGCGAAAGACAAGCCGGGATTGAGTCGAAAAGTATAGAAACGAACAAACCTTGGTAAAACCCCTGACGCGATAGATCTCTACTCGCTCCGAGCCACTCAAGGCGGCAGCCTGTGCCTGGCGCGCTTCAGGAGACACGCCCCACACGATTTTGTAAGGAGCGACGATGGCTTCGAGCGTCAAGAAGGTGTCTTTCAGCTCTCCAGCGTCCATTTTTTCAATGCTACGGTAATCGCAAGTATCCAGTGCCTCCGCACCGTCGGCAACGAATGTCAAATCCTCACCAGCTGCTGCCCTCTCCTTGAGAAACTTTTGAAGCCTTGCCACCCGTTTTCTTACATTTTCATCCTCCATGTCTTCTTTCATTCTCTGGAGCGCCTCGAGAACTGGGTTGTGCTCGTCCGCGCCCGAGTATGCAAAGCGTAGCCCAACAAGCAGCCATTCCAGCAACAATGCCGGCGATCTGACACTCTCCATGCTCCACAAGCAAACGATCAGTCTCTCCGGACCACTCGCATAGAGCGCCGCAGCCATTGCCCTTAACCGGCAGCTTTTCCCGGTGCCCTTGGGGCCGACAACGAGCAGCTCTTGCTCGGGTTCAAGAGACAGGCAGTGCCACAGCAGTTTATCCATGTCGGGTGATCCCACGAAAAAAAAAAGACTTTCCTAAGGATGGTCACCTGGTTGGTGCAGTTGAGCGCCTTGATCTGCTGCCAAGATGCCTCCACTGTATCATCTCCGCCTACGCGCACCTTGATCCACGACGTTGTTTTTGGAAGCTGCTATGATCAATCCCGTGCGATAGGATTTACATGTGACGTTGGTTCTGAAGGTTAAGAGCTTGGAACGAGCCATGGCGATTCAGTCAGACACTCGCGGTTTCAACTGGAGACGAGGAAACATCGATGGTGGATTTGTATGCCTGTTAGCAGCACGACATCGTTTCCCGATCATCCCAGGCTATGCCCACGGTCTATGCGAGTGGTCCGGAGAGACTGATCGTTTGCTTGTGGAGCATGCAGAGTGTCAGATCGCCGGCATTGTTGCTGGAATGGCTGCTTGTTGGGCTACGCTTTGCATACTCGGGCGCGGACGAGCACAACCCGGCTCTCGAGGCGCTCCAGAGAATGAAAGAAGACATGGAGGATGAAAATGTAAGAAAACGGGTGGCAAGGCTTCAAAAGTTTCTCAAGGAGAGGGCAGCAGCTGGTGAGGATTTGACATTCGTTGCCGACGGTGCGGAGGCACTGGATACTTGCGATTACCGTAGCATTGAAAAAATGGACGCTGGAGAGCTGAAAGACACCTTCTTGACGCTCGAAGCCATCGTCGCTCCTTACAAAATCGTGTGGGGCGTGTCTCCTGAAGCGCGCCAGGCACAGGCTGCCGCCTTGAGTGGCTCGGAGCGAGTAGAGATCTATCGCGTCAGGGGTTTTACCAAGGTTTGTTCGTTTCTATACTTTTCGACTCAATCCCGGCTTGTCTTTCGCAGGGATTCTCCGTGCTGGGGGCCGTCGTAGCTGGTGATAGGCAGCGGACCGAGGACATGGATTTTTTTGCTGGTTTCCATCCCCAGTTTCTGGACGAGCTGGACGGGGCTTGCATGGAGGTAGCTCGGATCAAGCAGGCAGGCGGACGTAAATCAGGAGTTGTGTGGGGCGACCCACGAGAGCCAAGATGGCGGAAGCTTTGCTTCTCATGCAAGAACAGGGACTCAAACCCGATCACCATCACTGCCACCAGCTTCACTGATCACCAGGTTAATTCCTCTAGCGTGTTAAACTGAATCTATCAGGTTTTGAGAGCTTATAAACCATGAATTGTAACGATCCAAGGATGAATTTAAATCTTTTTTGTAAATTCAAAAGCTTCCCAGAGTAGCTGAAAGCATTCCCAAATGTTGTAGAGGCTGATGCCATATAATGCTTTTCGAGCTGAAAGAAAACGAAGATCTAAGCCACAAGAAAGAGTTTCTTATTTGTAGACATATGTCCATCCTAGAGAGATCTCCAAACATAATAAAGGATCTAAAAAGATAACTTAAGTCCATTTGCCTCAATGCGGCAAATGCTGCAGATGACAGTTCCTTGGTTAGATGATTTCGCACCTTGCAAGTTCTGGAACTTCTTTCGGCTTGAAGCGGTGGCTTTTCGGGTGAAATATTTCATGTTAAGATGTTCCAGAAATAAAGTGGGATTGAAAAGGAAATCCAGCGGTTGCTTGAAAGAAAGCTCTTTGCTCGTTAGAGCCCTAGAAACGTGTCCAGCTTCCGGCCTTTCGTATGCTCTAGGCGCACAAGCAAGCAAGCACGCAACACACCACAGGTAGATTGAAAGAATCGCAGAGAAACGCTATGGATCGCCCGCTCGCATTTCGTTTCGTGGCTCTTGTGGATCGAGCCAAGACTCCCCGCAGCTTGCAGTGCCATCTCGGGCGCTCTTGTTTGCGCTTGCTCCGTAGATCTTCCAAGCGAGGAAAGCAAAATGCGTGCTGCTGCTGCCTTGGGCCGGAAGCTCCCGACAAGGTCCGCTCGTCTCACATTGACGAGGCGGATACGAAGATCACGCCGCACGATGGTGGTGTTGACGCTGCTTCTCCCACGAGTCGAGGAGAAGAGAATGCAAAGGTTGCCACAGCAACAAGCCTGAGCGGCGCCACCAACATGCTCGAACAGATGCGGCAGATTTTCACGTTTGCTGGGCCAGCGCTGGGGATCTGGTTGTCCGGCCCGATCATGAGCCTCATCGACACCAGTGTTATCGGGACTAGCAGCTCCTTGGAGCTCGCAGCTCTTGGTAAGCCATTTTCTTCACGTTGATCATGGATTCTTTTTCTCTTTTCTATAGGCCCTGGGACTGTTCTTTGCGATGGTTTATCCTACTTGTTTATGTTCTTGTCTGTGGCGACGTCCAACTTGATCGCAACATCTCTTGCTCACAAGGTTTGCTTGTTGAGAGTTTGTTCTTTTGATGATAGGCTCTTTTTTTTTTTTTTTCCTCTTTTTTTGTTTTTCAGGATAGGGATGCTGCTGCAAACCACTTGGCGAGGCTTTTGTTCGTCGCCCTTGCTTGTGGTGTGGGCGTGCTCGTCATTTCCGAGCTTTCTTCTTCATCTGTACTTCGATGTACAACTTCGGTTTGGTTTCCCTGCTGCGATCTCATCAGCCTTTACGTTTTTTTCACTCCTTCCTTCTCTTGGTTTATTTGCAGTGTTTGTTGGAGAGAAGAACTTGGCACTCGTTCCTGCAGCTGCGAGCTACGTTAACGTAAAAACTTCAAAGTTTCCGCGACTGTTTTATTCTTTCGTTCAACTCTCGATCTTTAGATAAGAGCATTGGCGTGGCCCGTGGTTCTCCTCGGAATGGTTGCCCAGAGTGCAAGGTTGGTTGATCTTTAATCTTTCGTTGGTTTTTGTTTTTTATCTTCGTTTTTTTTTTTTTTTTTCCTGTCCTAGTCTGGGTATGCAGGACTCGTGGAGCCCCTTGAAAGCACTGCTGGTTGCAAGCGTCGTGAATGGCGCTGGGGATGTTTTGCTGTGTACATTTCTCGGTTATGGAATCGCTGGTGCTGCATGGGCGACTTCGCTGTCTCAGGTCTGGTGTGTCTGTTTTATGCCAAGTTTTTCTTTTCTCATGCTTCATGGACGCCAGTATGTTGCAGGATTTCTCATGCTCAAGGCCTTGAAAGCAAAGGATTATGATCCCCTGGCAGTGGCCGTGCCACGGATGAAAGATCTCGCACTCATGATCGAGATTACTGCTCCACTTCTTCTAACCATGCTTTCCAAGGTGTATAAACTTTTTTTTGTGAGCTAAAACTTTCAGAGTAAACGTAAAACTGATCGCGTTTCAGGTATGTTTCTACACAGCTCTCACATACTTTGCCACTTCTCTGGGAGCAATCACACTAGGAGCACATCAGGTTTTGGATCTCTCCTTCTTTTTATTTAATTTGGAATGGATTTTCTCCAGGTTATGGTTGGACTATTTGTTCTCTTCTCAGTTTGTGGCGAGCCATTGGGTCAAACAGCACAATCTTTCATGCCAGAGCT
This sequence comes from Selaginella moellendorffii, assembly GCF_000143415.4. Taxonomy (NCBI): domain Eukaryota; kingdom Viridiplantae; phylum Streptophyta; class Lycopodiopsida; order Selaginellales; family Selaginellaceae; genus Selaginella; species Selaginella moellendorffii. Next base: position 1,102,399 of record NW_003314263.1, read on the forward strand.
GATCTCTGGAAGAAACCGTGATATAAAACAGGTTTGCAAAGAAAAATGAAGAACAAAAACAAAACTGTCCATTCTTTCTCACAGGCACAAACATTGCTTCGATCACTCCTCGTCACTGGAGCAGTTTTTGGACTCGCGTTAGCCATCACCGGAGGCTCGGTTGCGTTGTTAGCTCCGCAGCTCTTCACCAAAGATTCGGCAATCGTGAAACAGGTCGCACTGTTTCTTCTTGTTTTCTTTGACGGTGAAACACTTTTTTGCAGATGCACTCGCTGTTGCTGCCATTCTTTTGGAGCATTTTAGTGACTCCATCTACACTTGCAGTGGAAGGAACTCTTCTGGTATGTAATAAAAATTTCTCCACAGCACTCGCTTTGTAGATTAATTCAGATGGTTGTTCAGGCTGGAAGAGACTATAAGTACCTGGGCTTTGGCACCGCTTGCTGCTTTGCTTGTGGAAGCGTGTTTATGCTGGTAAGTAGAAGTTTCTCTCTCTTGAGCTAACTGGTTGGATCATGGGTTTTCAGCTCTTTCACAAGCTCGGATTCGGCCTAAATAGCTGCTGGTGGATTTTGTTCCTCTTTCTATCGGTAGTACTTCTTCATTTCTTGAAGATGATCATGATTGCATTGTGTTTTTCTCGCAGGCCCGTTTTGGCTTGTCATTCTCCCGGCTCATCTCATCCAAAAGCATTCTGCGATCAGCTTCTTCTGTATACTCGACTTGAAAGCTAAGAACCTACCAGGTGCCATAACAGAGATTAAATCGCACCTTCTTGCAACATTTTACTTGCCAGTAGAATATACTTAAATTATGCCATGATTATCGATCAAATATTTAACATCTTGCGTTGTAGTAAGGCATTGCAACCAAAAATAAAAAAGAAAAAAGGGAACAAAATGCTCTATCAACAATTATGTAATATAAAAACAAATTAAGCTCCTTGCTTGGGAGCATATAAAGGTGTTTTTACTGCCAAGAGGATTTCTTTTTCATAGGAACATTTCTCTACATTATCAATGGAGCTATGATCTTGTACAGCAAAGAGTACCATACTTATCAAACAGAAAGAAATATCAAAAGAAAAAAAATATGATCTGAGTCATAATCATATATTATTGTCGATATTTTAATTATTTTTAGCAAAAAAATGCTAAGTTTTCCCTTATTTTCTCTTATAGTTATTTTTCCCTTATTTTGGGTTTGCTTAAATAAACCTGTAGGGTAGTGGATATACCTAAAATATGCTTAGATATTCTAGGATATTCTACCATCTAATGGTTGTTATTCATTTAGATTAATTTTGTATTTATAATTTATAAACATGTTTATAATTTATAAACTTTCTTAAACCCTTCTTAGTATATTATTTTTTATTCTATCATCTAATATTTGATATGAAATAAGATTAATTTTGTATTTATAAATTACAAACATATTTCATTGAATAACACTACTATTAAGTAAACGAAGTGTTACTACATGCAACACATAGCAATTTATTATTACACCTTAATTTTATTATGGTGAAAAAGTATAAATGCTAGTGCAACGATGTCCTTCCATTTAGATGGGTTGACTTCAGTTTTAATGGAATTTGGATTTCCTTTGGATTTGAAGACTGGATTTCCAAAGTAAACTACATATTACTATCATACTTAGTTAATCTTGCTCATGAAATTTGCAGTACATACCTGGCTTCCAATGTCCACTTCATTGACTACAATAGAAGGACCAGGATCCAAAGGCCTTCTTTGCTTGTATCTTGGCCTTGTTAGCTACAAAACAAAGAAAGGAGTACCTCCATCACAAAAACATTCAAAAGAAGCAAGTACCTGGCATCACTTGCGCACCAGAACAGTCGTAATCTCCAGCTTTCCAAAACTGGCAGCAGGGTATTGACAATGGGGGAATCCTGTTTACCAAGAAATTGGAAATCTGCGGGCATGCACCACATCCAATTGCTCTTTCCTGGGCTTTTTGTCTGGGGCGTAGTCATGGCGTTTGCTTCAGCTGCACTGTAAATGGAAGCCAAATAGCGCAACATGGACCATAATTCTAGATGCATGGAAGAAAAGATACACATGTTGATGTGATTAAGCACATCCTCCTGTTTGAGAGCGGTTTTGGTGGCCCAATACCGTCAACATGGACCACGATTCTCGACGCATGGACACTTGAGGAAAAACTTTACGTGATGACACATCCTCGAGAGCGTTTTCCGTGATAAGTGTGGCTTAAGTGAGCGTTTACCATGCCTAAATTAAACATACTTAATGCATATATTATTTATGCAATGCTTCACATTGTGATGTTCAGAAGAACCATTTAAACAATTCCATTCAGCACTGGAGATCGTGATTGGAGATGTTGCATCCAGTCATGAGATCGTTTGCAGGCGGGCAGTATCCACCGATATAGCAGGTGCGGCGATCCCTGCCTGGCTGCACGAATAACCCACACAAACAATCAGGGGACTCCTGCTTGATCCTTGCAATTGTTGCACAGCACTTTTCCGATGATGGAATGCCATCCTTCGTGCAGCTGGCTGTTATCTGTTCTTCACACTGGGCTTGATTAAGAACGGCGGCAGTGGTGCTCGTGAAGAAGAAGAATACAGACGCGGTCATGAAGAACACAAGCTTATAAGTGATAGAAATTGCCATCGTTGTGGTGAAGTGATTTGAGGCAAAAGCTGGATTGGAGTGCAGTAGTGAGGGGCCTTATTATATAGCTCAAGATTTGGATGAGCAAACAAGTCACTAGAAGATGAACTTCCATGGCAGTTTTCTGGGTGTTTGATTGTTCGTGTCAGGATCGATAATTCCTGACAAATGCGAATCTGCACGAGGCACTCAAAGACGAAGGCAGCGACAATTGTATTCTGGACAAAATCGGGCAGGGTGAGGCAATTTGAATGTTCAAAGACACAGATTTGACCCAGATTGAAGTTTTTCTTGGCCAAGATTCGAATTAATTACTTTCTTACCCTTTGCGTTCCTGTTGAGACCAGATGATCACGTTCTCGACTTGAAAAATCTTTTTTTTTTTCTTTTTTACCTTGGGGATGGCAAAGTTTGATTGGCACCTAGCGACCGTGGCAGGGCCGGGATCGTCGTGGTCTTGGATCCTGGAAAGGAAAAAAAACATGTATCAATATTAGAAAGAGATATCACACCTTTGTTCTTGTTTACGTGCTTGTTGGTCACTGGAGATCTCGCTCAAAACTCAAGCAGGATTGAAACTATCACTTACCTTCCCAAAAAGCTGCACAAAAAGAACAAAAGAACTTAAGAAAATCTGTTGTTACCATTGATTGTCACCAAAACTCTCGGCAGGAGCAGCATCCATCCTCAAACAGATGGAACCGAACCGCGTCTCTGCAGATGATAGCTCGCCGCTCGAGCTTGGAGATGATCGACGTGATTCGGTGGCAGTCTTCGCAAACGCGGAGGTTTTTTATGATCCTGATCGCCGTCCCCGCTTGTGTGTTGATGAGAGCGCAGCAAATCGCTAGTCTCTCGCTGTGTCCGCACAGTGCCGACTCCTTCTCGTTGTCTGGAAGAGCTCGGACGACACAGTCGAGGTTGGGAGTGCAGCCCGCTTCTTCCTTGATTCTGGACTGGAGTTCTCCGAGCTTTGCGAGGATCTGCTCGCTTTGGTGGTGAGTAGTGTCCCCGACGACGAACCTGTGGACTTTTCCGGCACTGTCAATCCACCAGCTTTGTCCAAGCTTCTTCCAACACCGAGCTTCTTTCCTCATTGCCTCCACCCGAGCGAAATCCTCCCACAAACCAGCAGCAGCGTACGTGTTTGCCATGAGCAAATAGGCCGCATCGTCTTTATCGTCCAGCCTCAGTATCGACTCAAACGCAAGGCGGCCAACACTTACATTCTTCCACTTCCTTGCAGCGCTTAGAACCGTCCTCCATGCCACCAAAGTTGGCTTGTAAGGCATGCTCTCGAGTGCTGATAGTGCTTGTTCCAGCTGATTCCCACGGCCGAGAAGATCTATCACGCAGATATAGTGCTCAAGGCTGGGAGAGATTGAATGAACCGTGTTCATCGCTTCGAAGCATCTCTTTCCTTGATCCACAAGCCCGGCATGGCTGCAGACCGTGAGCACCGAGAGATAAGTGACTCCGTTTGGTTTCACGCGCTCCTTTTGCATTCTCTCGAATAGCTCAAACACTTGCTTAGAATCTCCTTGATGGCTATATCCAGCGATCAAAGCGGTCCATGAAACCATGTCCTTCTGCCCAATGGAATCAAACACCTGCTTAGCATCGTCCATGCTTCCACATTTTGCATAAAAGCTGACGAGAGAATTCGCCAAGAGCACATCTGTCTCCAGTAAGCTACCAGAAACTTGGGCATGAATCCTTCTCCCGGCTTCTAATGCAGCAATACTTCCACAAGCTCGCAATGCCGCCATGAAAAGCCGAGTGTCCGCTACAAAGCCTTCGTCTTCCATGCGCTTGAAGAGCTCAAGGGCGAGCTCTCCTTCATCGCTCTGAGAGTATCCATTGATGAGAGTGTCCCATGACACAAGGCTGTGGCTTGGCATTCTCTCAAACACCCTGCGTGCTTCCACCATGCTCCCACACTTGCAATACATATCCAGCAGTGTATTCGCTACAAAAATTTCGGCCTCGTATCCTCTCAAAGAAAGCTTGGCGTGGAGAACTCTTCCTTTCTCTAAACTTGCAGTTTTTACCACCTTTCCCTTCACCATTTCTCCAACTTCTTTCTCTCCAATATCAATGCAAGCCTTAAGCGTCGCAATGAAAACCTGTGAGTCAGGATCGCAACCTTCCTCCTCCATGCGTGAGAACATCGCTAGAGCTGTCTCTCCCTGTCCATTATACGCATAACCAAGAATCAAAGCTCCCCAAGTCACCACATTTCGACAAACCATTCCCTCGAAAACAATTCTCGCATCTTCCACGCTCCCCAGCTTTGAGTACATATCCACCAAGGAATTCGCAACATAGAGGTTGGATTCGTGACCATCTTTTCTCAGCTGATCATGAATCGATTTCCCCTTTTCTAGCCAGATCCCATTGCTCGTAGATTTGTCTTCTCGATCGTGGCAGTCATCCTTCACTGCCAAGCTCGAGCACGCGTTCAAAGCAGCGACAAAGAGCATGGAGTCCGGTTGACAACTTCCCTCTTCCTGGATCCTCAGGAATAACTCCACAGCTAAACTCCCCTCTCCATTCTGGGAATAGCCCCCGATCAAAACGCTCCAAGAGACAAGGCTGTGATGCGGCATTGTGTCGAAGATCCGGCGAGCATCCACCAGGCTGCCGCATCTAGCATACATCGCAATGAGAGTGTTGGCGACGAAGATGTGCCTGTCCTTCCCACACTGGATCAAGTCGCGATGTATCTTCATACCTGAATGGAGATCCTTGGAGCCGCGGCAGTTCTTGAGAGCAGCAAGAAACTCCGGGATGCTGGCCGCCGCGGCATTCTTGAGCGCCTTCATGAAAATGCGATGGAGGATTCATCGCCGCGGAGCCAGATCTCGCGTCGCCGCGCGCGCCAGGATCCATCATCGCAGCCGCATTGGCAAAATTTAGAACATAGGATAAACCCCAGGAACCCTAATTTTCCATGGGGCGGCTAGCGATCCAAATGCTGGCGATTTCAAGGCGCCACGCAGGTAGTGTCTCGAGCGATTCCCTCGCAAGAATGCGGACAAGGTCCTCTTACTGGTGCTTTTGTTCTAGTGCCCAAAATCCAGAGTGCTTGGTTTGCTCAAGCTCCAGAGTTTGAGAGATGGGATAGAGGCGGGGGAAATGTGCACAGGCTTGCGCGGGTTGATCCATCGGTGGTGGTGGAAATCGGTGGAGTTGTACACGCTGGTGCCACGATCGGTGAGTCTTCTCACGTTGGATCGGGATGTATTGTTGGACCGGATGTTTGCATTGGTTCTTCGGTGGTATTGAGGTATCGGAGTTCTTCCTTTATTCTCACCCTCTCTTTTGGCAACTTCGATGTCACAGGTATAACGTGGTGCTGCAAAACTGTTCGATTGGAGATTTTTGCACCCTCCATAGCGGTGTTTGCGTGGGACAAGATGGTATGTTTCTTTCCGAAAGCTTTCTCTTATGTGATTCGTGATTTCTTGCAAGGTTTTGGATTCACTTACGACTCAAACAATAGCATTGTCAAGAAGCCCCAGGAAAGTTTCTATGCGTTCTTTCTTCTCTTATCTCATGATCCTTTTGTCTTTTTTTTCTTAGGAGTTGCGGGTAAAGATTGGAAACAGTGTGGAAATCGGTGCCAATTCGTCCATCGACCGTGGGAGGTAACTAAAGATGTTACATGTTCTTCTTAAGTCTCGTTTGCTCTGGATGGATCGTCAGCTGGCGTGACACAGTCATCGGGGATAACACGAAGCTTGACAACTTGGTCCAGGTTTGAGAAACGTTTTCTTTTCTTGAGCATCGCTTACTCTTGGCTTGTTTACATGTAGATTGGACACAATGTTGTGATAGGATGCAACTGTATGATTTGTGGACAAGTTGGAATTGCCGGATCTTGCACGTAAGTACGAACAACCTTGTTGTTCTTGAGATCTTTCTCTTTTTTCTTCGCTGCAGACTAGGAGATAATGTAGTCTTGGGTGGCCAAGCAGGTGTTGCGGACCACATAGAAATCGCTTCAAAGGTCCTGGTTCCTGACGTTGCCAATCTCTTCATCACTTTCTTTTCTCTAGGTCCGAATCGCAGCGAAAAGTGGAGTTACCTCAAACATTACCGAGCCAGGAGACTATGCCGGTTTTCCAGCAGTATGGTTTCTTTTCCCAGTTTAGTTGCAAAAACACTTGTGCTTACTGAAGTCACAGGTGCCCGTGAAACAATGGCGGGAATCGGTGGTGGCTTCTCGAAGACTTTGTGACAAACATCCAAAGTGAGTGCATGACGAGAGCTAGCGTGAAATCGCTCTCGAGCTCGGCAAATCCACTGCGTAAACTCGCTGGTAGCCGCAAAACCAAGGTTTTTTACTCATCAAGTTTTTCCTCAAGTGTATCTTTTCCTCGATATCGTTGTCCATGTCACGCTATTTGGCTGGAGTGGCATTCTCCTCGCTAACACGGCCAAGAACGTCGTTCATGCAGTAAGTGCTCGATGTGCAAACTTGGACCACATTCCATTCAAGAACTCCCTTCCTTGATCGAGAATCGTTGCGTGACTGCACGCCGAGAATATGTCCACAAGGGCTATGCTGTCCAGCTTCCTCTCGCATGCTCCGAAACGCTTGGAACGCAGCGATGGCGTCTCCTCGAGCGCCATGTCCTGCGATCAAAGTATTCCTCGCCACTGTGTCGGGGGAAGCGATGGAATCTCGGGCAGGGGATGCATTTCCACCTGGAGCTCTCAAACAGGAGCTCGGCGTCCTCGACGCTCCCGCATTTACAGTAGAAGTCAAGCAGGAAAATCGCCACAGAGACGTGAAAACACTCTTCTAGTCTCTGCCAGAGAATCTGTCCGTGGAAGAGCTTCCCGAGCTTCAAATCTCCCACGTTCCCGCAAGCTTGCAACAACGCAAGAGAGTTTGGAGCAACTTCCATGGCCGCATAACTTTCCAACCCAAGCTCGTCCTCGCCGTTATAAACACATCCAAACAGGCAAGAGTTCCACGAGACTACGTCGCGATCTAAGATCTTATCGAACACCTGGTGAGCGTCCACGATCAAGCTTCCACTCTTGGCATACATATCAACCAAACTGCTAGCAAGCGACGGATCCTTCTCCAGGCAGATCCAATTGCTTTCTCAAGAGATTCTACGTCTAAATCTCTTGCCTCGGCTAGAACGCTGCAGGCTAGACAAGCTAAACGATCGGGTTTAAGTCCTTGTCAAAGCAAAGCTCTTCTCCACCTTGGCTCTCGTGAGCGGCCAAACTAGAGCAAGCTAAGCCACGAGAAAACTCGAGCAATCCGGATTGATAATGGTAGCTTCCATCTGCCAGAAGAGCTCCAGAGCCAAATCTTCCTGCCGGTTTTGAGCGTATCCCAGAACCAACACCGTCCAGGAAACCATCAAAAACTCACCGAGAGTCTCTCATGCTTCAACACTTGGCGTAGGCATCTACGAGACAAGTTGCCAAACGAGTGTACCGCGAGAGCATGCTATCCGAGCTCTTGGCAGCTCGAGCGTGGATCGCCATGGTTCTCTCCAGCAACTTCATCTTCCCCACGAAGAACTTCCCATTTTCGATCCCTGCTCGTTCTCTCATGCAAGACTTGAGAAGGGCCGGGAGAGTGGGGCAGCATTGGATCGCAGCCACTTCTTTTCCAAAAAATCCAGTGGCATCTCCGGAGCTCCATTCTGAACGTAGCCACGAAGCCACATTTCGCGTACATGGCCACGAGAGCGCTGGCGATGTAGATGTTGGCCTCTCCAAAATTGTGCTAAATCCTTTGCTCTAGCGGGTACCTTTAGCGCCAGTGTAGGGATCGCCTAAATGTTATTACTTAAACATGATACCTTTAAAAATAAAATATACCCAGAACCTAGAGAATTTAAACTTAGGCAAGGGATGGAGTACTTTGATCAAAACACCTTCTTGGGTGAGAAACTCCCAGTGCTGGTAAGGAAATAGAGAAATCTATGGGGGATGGAGGGCAAACGATGGTATAAAAGGGGCTCGTCCACTTTGAGGAGATTAGAGCCCAATCTATATGGGGAGGTGTACTACCTTGTTTTTGAGTTGTGCAATTGCAATTTTCATGACCGGATCAAGCATAAAGGGCAAAGAGTCTAGCCCTGGGTTCTCTACTCCTGTGATTTGGGAAGTTCTATGTCTCGAAGGTGTCTGGCTGGATCAGACTCATGAGCAAAAAGAAGAGCTCCGTATACTTCATAGCGAATGTGACGAACTGCCACAGGGCGTGACCTAGGATGCCACGTGGTGCTGACGTGGAGAGAGCGAGAACTCAACAGCAGCTACAGGGAGGAGTCTCGAAAGGCCCGGAGCTGTCCTCAGCAGGAGCATCTAGCATGGTGGAATATGCACTTGCTAACAGGTACGTATGGCCGCCTTAGAAGGAATGGGAAGGGACTCTAGTGCATGATGGCTCAAAACAGCGAACCCTAAACCGTATTGAAGGTGGTCGGAAGTGTTCGTGATATCTTTGACCATTAGACGACTAATATCAAAGTAATATTTCTCATTTTTTAATTATTGTTTAATGTTCATTACTTGCAACTGATTCCCGGATTAGATGCCGCCTCATGCAACAGCCAAGGCAAAGTTAAGAAATAAAAAATCTACTGTTTTTATTGGTGGATATTCTATAAATATTGTTTGATTTGTGTAAATCTTATTCTAGCAGGAAATATTTAAAAAGCTTGAATATAATAGTGTTCAACTTGGCCATTGTAGTTCCAATCCCAGCGGCCACCATTCTTACCTTGGCCCTGGACACACTGGTTAATAATATTGTTGAAAGCTTCCTGAATATTTGAAACAGAAATAAACATAACATATAAATATAAATCATTTAAAGAAATATATTTTAAAAAAACATTACCACACAATGCTGTCTGCTATTGCCATCAAAATGTGCTTGGATTTGCTTTCTGAACTGGCTGTTAGGATAGTTACCTAAGTCAAGAGTGTAATCAAATTGCCCCTCATAACAAATTTTCCGAGCAGCTTGCTGATATTGGTAATTAGTATAGCCAGGATTAGGATTTCCAAAACAATCAGCCCCATTCACTATCACAACTCCCACACAAACAAGAAGAATTAAAATGAAGAACACTTTACAATCCATTTTGTGGAAATTATGAGTATATAACCTACCATTGTGGATCCAATATATGTACATGCATGGAGTATACAAATCAAATGTGTCACGGCACCGTTCTTAATGAGATTTAATTTTATAAACAAAGAAGAATGCAATGCCAATGAGAACTCAAAAGCTGGGATTGGATTGATACAAATTTTAGTCTATAGTTTTAGGTCGACCTAAAATATCTTGAATTTACAAACGAATAAAAGGGTTAGGAGCGATATATAATTGTTAATGGCATTTGGTCTAGGGGTATGATTCTCGCTTAGGTGCGAGAGGCCCCAAGTTCGCTGATTCTCGGAATGCCCCCCCCAATGAAAAGTAGCGATGAGGAGGAACTTTTCTACGCATTACAATTAGTTTGCTTCTTGTCTCACGTTCCTGTGCAAGTTTCTTACTTCACTCAAAAAGCAACGAGGTAAATGGTAAACTGAGGAATCTGGTGGAATCTGGTGCGGATCTTGTTGGCCTGGCACGAAAGGACTGGTCGATGTTTCTCTACGCCTCCTGAAACGGTCGTCTGACCTAAGCCAAGATGGTGTTTGACGCGATGCCCGAGAGAGATCTGGAACGCAATGGTTTCTGCATATGCCCACATAGGGCATTTACAGGAGGCGGAAGGTCTCTTTTTCCAAATGCCTACGAACAGCGGTTTTTTATTAGACAAGCACAAAATTTGTTTGATAGAATGATGAGGGATGGTGCCTTTTGGAGCGCCATCGTTTCAGCACTTGCCCAAAACAGGCGTCATGAAGACGCGCAAGTTCTACGTGATCATATGCTTGTCTCGTTCTCACGGCCATAAATCCTTTAGTAACAGAGGGTAATCTCAGGGGATTTTCTTACAAGATACCGATGCGACGCCTGCAATGCTCTTGGCATATGCTCAAGCCGGGGTTCTTCAAGATGCCGTACTTGTGTTTGAGAATATATGATGCCCGGCGGGAAAGTACGGACAAGATTCCTCGAATCTAAGTAAAGGAAAACACGTGTCGTGCCTCTAAGACGTCCGTTTTGAGCTAGGACCTTCTTCTTGACAGCACATGCCCAGAACTGGTATTTTATCGAGGTGAAGCACACATTTCCATGCTTTCGAGAAATTCAGTAACGTGGCGGTTCTATCACAAACTGGTTTGGATCAAGAAAAGAAACTCCTTTACCTGTCGAGATCTTCGCAGGCATGGCGGTGGAAAGCGTCGAGTCAGACGAAGGGAGCTATGTTGGATTCACGCCGGAAAAACTTACGCTGGTCGATCGAGCTTCGTCTCCATGAGCTTCGATTTTGGAATGGAGCCGAGAAAGAAGCGCTACTGCCGCATGGTGAATCTCCACTGGTAGATTGAAAGAATCGCAGAGAAAAACGATGGATCGCCCGCTCGCATTTCGTTTCGTGGCTCTTGTGGATCGAGCCAAGACTCCCAGTGCCATCTCAAGCGCTCTTGCCTGCCCTTGCTTCGGAGATCTTCCAAGCGAGGGAAGCGAAATGCGTGGGCCGGAAGCTCCCCGCTCGTCTCACATTGATGGGGCGGATACGAAGATCACGACGCAAGATGGTGGTGTTCATGCTGCTTCTCTCACGAGTAGAGGTAGAGAAGAAGGAGATGCAAAGATTGCCACAGCAACAAGCCTGAGCGGCGCCACCAACATGCTCGAACAGATGCGGCAGATCTGGTTGTCAGGTTCGATCATGGGCCTCATCGATACCAGTGTTATCGGGACCAGCAGCTCCTTGGAGCTTGCAGCTCTTGGCTTTTTCTTTGTGGATTCCTCCTCTTTTTTTCTGTTGTTTTTCCTTGCGATGGTTTATCGTTCTTGTCTGTGGCGACTTCCAACTTGAACGCAACATCTCTTGGTCACAAGGTTTGCTTGTTGAGAGTTTGACCTTTTGATGATATGCTCGTTTTTTTCCTTCTTTTGTTTTTCAGGACAGAGCTGCTGCTGCAAACCACTTGGCGAGCCTTTTGTCGTCGCCCTTGCTTGTGGTGTCGCCATGCTCGTCATAACCGAGCTTTCTTCCGCATCTGTGCTTCGATATACAGCTTCGGTTTGGTTTCCCTGCTGCGATCTCATCAGTCATTTCGTTTTTTTCATTCGCTTGTTCTTTTCTGCAGTATTTGTTGGAGAGAAGAATTTGGCACTCGTTCCTGCAGCTGCGAGGTACGTAAGTTTTCGCGAGTGTATTATTCTTTTGCTCAACTATGTGTCTTGTGGTTCTTTAGATTGGAAATGGTTGCGCAGAGTGCAAGGTTGGTTTATCAGTGATCCTTCGGCTACAAGTAGATTTTGTTTCTTCTCTTCGATCTTGTTTTTTGTCCAGTTTAGAGTCCGTTGAGAGCACTGCTGGTTGCAAGCGTCGTGAATGGCGCTGGAGATGTTTTGCTGTGTACATTTCTTGGGTATGGAATCGCTAGTGCCTTCTTTAAAAGCCAAACGTGACTCTCTTCCCTTGGCTCAGCAAATCCATCCGGCTGCTGCATATAAATCTCCTCTTCCAGTTCTCCATAGAGGAAAGCAGTAGTGACATCCAGGTGCTCGATATCATAGTCACCAGCCGCAGCAAAATGGATCAAAGCACGAAGAGGACCGCGGGCTTAAAAGTCTCGTGGAAATCGATTCGGAAGAAATGCATAATCCAGCAGCCCCCTCTCTTGAATTCTAGGAACTTGAGTGCAGCCCTTCGCAACCAGTCTGGCCTTGAAACGAGTGGTGCCATCAGGATTTCCCTTCAAAGCAAACACCCACATTCTCTTCACAAGTTTCCTCCCAGCAGGAATGGAAGAAACCAGCACGTGAGTGCCATTCTTCCTCTGCGAGTGCATCTCGTCCCCCATCGCTGCAAGCCAGAATTTGGCTTCTGGAGAATCCAAGGCTTGTGTATAAGTTTTGGGCAACCACTGGAATTTCACCAGCAGTAGAAGCAACCATCGTCTCAATGAGGCGAGACAGTTTCTTGCGCTGGCGGTCAGAGCGGCGGAGTGCATTAGGGTCAACCCTGGATCCCTATGTGCGTTGGTCCATCATAGGAATGGGAGCAGTCACAGAGCCTACTAGAAGCTCCTCAGGAGGATCTCCCACTTGTTGAAGAGTCTCCCACATCGTTTGGACCAGGTAAGCTGTGAGACGAGCTGAGCAGGGGCTCCTCGTTGAAGTTCACATCCCTGCCGATGATCTCTGTGCGTGTAGCAGGATTCCAGAGACACCAGGCAGCATGATCCAAGCCGTAGCCCAAGAATTTACACTCAATGCTTTTTGCATCAAGCTTTCCTCACAGCTTCACAGCCAAAAATACGCAAGTGTGCCACTGAGGGATTTCTGCCAGTCCAGGCCTCCTCAGGAGTTCTTTCATCCACAGTGGTTGTAAGTAATCAATTTTGGACGTAGTTAGCAAGGTTAATAGCGTCAACCCAAAAGGAATTGGGAAGGCCACTAACCTGTAGCATTGCACGTGCACTTTCCATCAAGGTGCCATTTTTCCTCTCAGCACAACCGTTTTGCTGAGGAGAATATGCAGCTGTGAATTCACGAAGAATGCCACTAGAAAAAAAAAAACAATTACAGATAATAAATTTATATAAAAAACCTGAAACAAATATACAAATATTCATAACAAAAATATATACAGAAAATAGATAATATAAAACCAATAATAATTACAGGAGATTTCAATATTAACTATCAAAAAGAAGAAGCAAAACCACTTCAAATAATACTGGAGAAAGAAGGATACATACAAATAATAAAAGACAATATGGATAAAAGATATAATATATACAAAAGCAGGAATAGCACCTGTATATTGGACAAATTATATATCATAATAAAAAATATTTAAAAAAAAAAAACCAAACATTGCTGCAATGTAATGTGTAGCAATTTTATTACCAATTTAGCTTGTTTTTTTATTAATCCTTTTTTATGTAATGATTGTCACGTTATATGTGCCATTATTTTATTAGTTTGGTCTAATAGGTTCTAGGCACTAGGGAGAAATTTTTAAGAGGGACACCAAGTTTCTCCCTTCCCCCAATTTCAGTGTTATGTCACCAATGGGGTGCATAAAACAAGAGAGAGAGAGAGAGAGCCACAGGGAAGCAAAAGTGAAGTAACCACCCCTCCATGCAAGCATAGCTAGCAGTGTTTCAATAACTTTAGTTTAAAAAATTAATGATTTCTAATTGCACATTTGGATTTGTTTGAACTTTGGTGTCATAAGTAGTGTAATGTGTTATATTGTTCCCACTTTAGTTTAAATGGCTTAGTGAAGGAGGATGTTTTAACTTTGCTTTATACTTGCCTGGGTTTTGAACAATGGGATTGTGCAGAAAGCACTACTTTGTCTACTTTCTGAACAAGAAGTGATGTTAAAAAGGACTAATCACCTTACTATTGTTACCTGTGCCCATGGGCATATGCAAACATGTACAGAGAGGCATTAATTTAGGTCTATGTTGTGGAAGTTGAGCAGGAGGTGGGGAATAGAAGAGAAATATGAGTGGAATTTAAAACAAGTAGCAATACAACAAAAAAAGATTGTCTTTAACCTAAAAAACTAAAGGTAAAAGAAGTTTATTTACAAATAATTATGCTTTCAATTGGTTTAATCTTATATTATTAGATTGCTCAATCATAAAAATTGATTTATTCTCTTCCATTACTAGTAAAAACTTTTACTAGATTACACTAATATATTCCTCAAAAACACTATTTATAAGTATTTATAAAATACCAATTTTTTTAAATATTAGAGATTTAGTATGAATTATTATATATTTCTATTTTCCCTATTCTTGAGCATTAATACAGTTTTAACTTCTTATACATATAATGGCCAAAATGCCATGGAAAGTGATAGTATTGAATTAATTTTATATGCAATGGAATTAATGATTAATAACATCTCTTCAGAACCTTTACCTAAAGGTCAAGGTATGCAATTTGAATATACTATACAAGATAATACTCATGGTCTATTAACTATTACAAATCAATTATGGGTTTATGATACCAAGGGAAAAAAATTTGATACATGTGCTTTAAATCCAAATGAATATGAACAAGATCATGGTGATAATGTTAAATATCGGTTAAATTTTATATTAAATTTATATCGTTATGATATAAGAAGATTACGTGCAAGTTATTTTCGGGCTGTTATTGGTTTTTATTGTGTTGAATATCTTTTAAAGAATTTTCGACAAAATTTACTATATCAATTTCAAAATATCAATAAAATAGATAAATTAACTGATTGTGAAATAAAAATAACGACACTAATTAGTAATATACCAGATAATGCTCTTAGACCTACTCAATTTTTAACATCACCAAATAAAAAAGCTTTATTGTATTTGCATTTGAACTGTATTTTATCATTATATATACAAAATGTTTTAAAATGGTATAGAGGGTTTCAAAGTTATCAAAATTGTTTATTTATTATTGAAGATGATGGAAATATAGTGTTATATTCTGAAAAGAAATATATAGTTTGGTCTCCAAAAATTAATTTTGATAATTCACATAGTTATTTTATAAAATTTATTTCACTTCAAGATGATTGTAATTTAGTTCTTTATGAATCTCATCAAAAAGTTATTTCAAGGCATCCAGTAATTAAACCAAAATGGGATTCACAAACACATTGTTAATATTTTTATATGCTATAGTATATATTGAAATATTTAATTAATAATTGTTCTCTCATAAATTTTATCCTCTAAAATAATCTATGTTAATTTTAACCTTCTTCTTTTCAAGTAATTCCATTTGGAGCATAAGTAAATTAAATCAACACTTCTATTGTACTTAGTTTAAAATAATTTAGTATTTTTGCAAAATGTAAAAGATTCTTTTTAAATTTCTATTATATATTAATAAAAATTATAACGTAAAGTTAAAAAATAATTTTAAGCTATTTTTATTAATAAATATTTAATGAATAATTACAAAAAATTATATTGCAGGAACACTTGGTTTACTTGATTGTCTATTATAGCATATTTTTGGTTTGCTTAAGCAAACGGGGACTGGGATGTTAGTGAATATACCTAGAATATGCTTGGATATTCTAGGATATGTTACTATGTTTGTCATTCATTTGGATTAATCTTGTATTTCTAATTTATAAACATGTTTATGATTTATAAACTTGCTTAAACACTTTCTAGTATATTCTTTTTTATTCTAATGGTTGATATGCAATAATATTAATCTTGTGTTTATAAATTATAAATATATTTATAATTTCAAACTTTTATTTGATCAATTGGATTAATAAGTAGGAATAATACTACTATTAAGCAAACCAAGCATTGCTACATGCAATTTTTAACAAATTATTTTTTCTTATTTTAATATTTACTTTATTATGTATTTAATATGTTTTTATATATTTTAATTTTTAATATGTATTTAATATTGTTTTTATTTTTTATTATAACATTTTTATATTATTATTTTTCTCAATCTTAAACATACTACATTTATTATAATTTTTAAGTATATTTATTTCTATATTAATCACTCTTTGTAACCTTTATAATTGTAGTAGGTTTGGTAAAGGTGAGAACCGAGGCTGGAGAACACAAAAACTCTTGCTAACATATAATATAAACATGTGGTAGAATCAGTAGCCTATTCAAGTCTATAATCATAACTGAAGTTGTTTCAAGAATATATATAGTTCATGAGCTCTTTCTGAATAACATATCTCCTGCCTCTGCTCGCTGAATAGCATCATTTGGGACAGCTTTTGGCAATTGAGGCCTTTAGCCAGTCTGCATGATAGTTTCCTGCAAGTAAACATGGATGAAAAACTTTTGTAAATTCCACAAAGTTCTCGGGACCAAGAAGTTCATGTCTTGAATTTATTAGAGATTTTATTAGAATTTACATGAATGATTCAAGGAAAACGAAGAGGAAAGACTTATCATCTTATCCACAACAAAAATCTTTAGGATCTAGTTGTGAATTCTAGCAGCAGGAGCAATAGCCATAGCAACAGGAATTGTCCTTTGGCTTGGACTTACCAGACATTTACTAATTGCTGACATGGCCAAGAAGCTATATGAAGATGCATTTCTCAACTCCTACTCAAACCATCTTAAAATTTCCTACTGTGACATGAATTACATGTTGTGCGTGAGAAGGCCAATGGAAGGGCTAAGTCTTGGCCAGCTTTCTATTTCTTCTGGATTGGCCATGATCTTTAGTCTCTCTGAAACAATTGCTTTTCCAACAAGGCTTCTGATCTTCTTATGTTCATATCAAGTATTGAGGATGAGTTTCACATAAAACAAGTCACTTGCAGATTGAGTGATCAGCTTGTTGAAGATTGGATGGGCTTGTGTGACAGACATGTGGCTGACAACTGGCATTGCGATGGCGACTGGATATGCAGTGAGAGTAACAACGACTCTAGACTCATCATAGAAATACAAACCTGAATGTTAAAATTATGTTCCTTACAAGATGTGATTGATCCACAAATTGAGCAGTTTCCTTGAACATTCCACACCAGAGATTGAAATCCCTAGGAAAAAGTAGCTAGCAAGAAATTATCAAACACAAGAAATAATATACAAGATCTTCTGATGACACCAAATATAACTCAAAAATAAATAAAAACTTATTTTATATCTATTTGAATACAAGTTAAAATACAATATTTATTTTTATAAATTAAAATATGTTTATAATTTATTAGATGGAAGAATATACTAGAATATACATGGAGGTGTTTATATAGTTTATATAGTTTATATATTATGAACATAGTTATAATTTATAAAACACAATAGACCAAATATTCAGGCATATTCTAGGCATATCCACTAGCAAACCAAAAACTATATACTATAAAATAAATCATGATAAAAATCATATTAATCTCATTAAACATGCCAAGATGATAAACTTACATTAGCATAAGTATACTGAGCTTTAGAAAAGCTTTTGATCATAAAAAATGAAATCAGACACTCTTAGTTAGATTTTCCTCCTTCCTTGAAGAGCCTAGTACTTTTGCCTAACCTTCTCCTCATTTCAAACCTTCTTAAAGTATATAAAGCAAGGTAATAGATGGAACTTGCTCTCTCTCTCTTGAGTAACAGCTTTTGAATTGAAAGAGAATGAACTTGTAAAGATGAATTGATCCTCTTCAGGTCAATGGTAATTGGGGCACTTGCTAGACCAGTCCATGCTTTTGACTTTTGACCCATAAGCTCAAGTAAAACATTTGGACTATTTTACATCCTTTCTTCCAATCTTCTGAACCCTTCTTAAAATCCTTTGACAGGAAAAATTCATACCATAGAAATTAACAAATTTGGCTTACATTTTTGGTTTTTTAAATATTTCTAAATTAAATACTATATATGAATGTGTGTCAGTATTTATGTGCTATTAAATTTAAGTTTTTATTTATATGAAAAGCCTATGTATTGCTAAAATTATTAAAAAAACTACACTCTAATCACATCTATATGTTAATTTGCCTGTTCAAAACTACACCACGTTCTAGAAAACTGCAACTAAAAAGTAGACTTTGCATTTTCCTTTTTTTGAGTTTATTTGGAGACTATACTTAAGTGACGTCTTAATGCTCACTTGACCATCTTTTTTTACACCGCTAGATAAAATGCTGGATCAATACTACTGGAGTGAAGATTCTTGCTTGCTGGATTTGCATTGCCAACTTAGCACTCTATCACTTGAAAATCTAGGCACTTAATCTTTTCTTTTGATAGGAATCTTGAGTGATCAATTTCTAGAGATGTTCTTACTAGCTGAAAAAGCTTCTTTGATACCATTCGTCTTCACTTTCAATTCTTGGACTGCTCAAAATTTCCTTACTCATGTTTTCTGCAAAGAAATTGTTTGCATTCTTTTTTTGAGTCCCCTAGATAGAATCCATTTGGAGCTTGCAATGGGTGCATGGCAAACATAACTAACCTTGACTAACATGGCAAATTGATTGGTATGCAAGTTACACATAACAAAGCTTAAGCAATAAAATTTCCTTCATCAATAAGTTCATCACTACCTTACTCAACACTTACTTCATGTACACCAAACATCAATAGCGTTACATCAGACCAAGCGGGAGAAATGATTGACAAATCAATCATTTCACAGTTTCGTTGGGAGGTTGCTTTATTTATCCATCATCAGCAGGCGAGATATAGTAGCTAATGTTATTTTTGTGAGACAGTTTATGCAAAATCCTGGTTTGGGGCACTGGCACGCAGCCTAACAGAAACATCAGCCTGAGGAACTGCTTGCACAGGGGGAGAGGATACTTGGGTTTGCTAATGCCGATGACTTGGTGACAAGGAAGACGGGAAATCTCCCAACTAGTGGCTACTTCAACTCGTGAAGCAGAATATATGGCTGTGGATGCTGCTATTAAAGAAGCTCTTTGGCCTAGAAGGCTTCTTGAGGACCTAGGAGAGACACAAGAAGCACCAACTCAACTTCTCAACAACAATACAGCTAGCCCACAATCCTGGTCTCCATGGGACAACTAAGCACATTGAGGCTCGCTTCCACATGATCCGGGATCACATTGCAAGGAGACAAGTGTGAAGGCATGGTAGCAAACATCCTCACCAAGCCCCTAGACAAATCAACATTTCAGGGGCTGAGGAAAATGCTAGGCATGGAACCAGGTCAGATTTGAGAAAGAGCTCTCGGCTGAGGGGGAGTGTTGGGACAGCTGAGTCATTGGAGCAGTCAAGGAGAGGTGAGCAAACTGATTAAGAGAAGTGCATCGGTTACGATCAAGGAGAGGTTATAGAGCCGTTTTTTCTCTAGATAAATACCCTCCTATCCTTCAGCACAGCACAATAGGAGTCCTTCCAAAGAGACTTGTGATCGCCATCTTCCATCTTTCAATGGTGGAGAATCACACTCTCCAGCGATCCAAACCTAGTTTTACAATTGGAAATGACCCAGGAACGATATCGAACCCAGGACTACTGGAATTTAAATTGGGGGATATTCCATGTCTACCGGGATCAATCGTTTCGGCAGTTGGACGAAGCTATGGCGACCAAGACATGGCCGATTCCGACGCTCCATGGCCGCTGCTACGCCACGACGCCCCCGCCATTGCCTGGTATCGATCGTTTCTCCAATCGATCCATTTCTCCCCGCCCTGATCGATTTTCTCTCTCGCTTTTCGCGCGCAAAGCTCTTTGGCGGCGGAGATCGAGAGCAACACATGCCCCATTTGCTTCGAGCTCATGAAATCGCCCACGTACTCGCCCATCCTGCTCTACCCCTGCGGCCACACCTTCTGCGCAAAGGTTTGCACCAATCGGATCATCAATGGCGATCTTCTCGTTCCTCGTCTTGGGCAGTGCCTTGAGATCCACACGGTGACGAACCGCAAGAAGACGTGCCCGTATTGCCGGCAGAGAATCGTCTCGCAGGCGCTCAACCTGTCGCTGCAGAAGCTCATCAATAACTTCGTCGCGCTGCAGAAGAATCCCGCCCCGGCCCACCAAAGTTTTGATCACGGTGCTCAATCGCAGTATGGCGAGAAGCTGCGGCAAGCTGAGACTCGCAGCAGGATCTTGCAGTGCGCTCTGGCCAACAGCGTCGAAGCCAAGGCCGTGAGACGATGCTTGCTCCAGGGCCTCCGTGCTCTTTCTTTTTGACTCTTCTTTCGCTTTCTTCTCCAGAAGCTCGCCAGAGACATTGCCGACGCGCAGAGAAAGGTGGTGCAGCTGGAAAGCCGAGAGCAAGAGACAAAAGTTCGTCTTGAGAAGGTACTTCGAAGGAAAAAAAAAAAAAAGAAAAAGAAGCGAAAGATGAGAGTAGCGAAAATACCTCCAGGTGAATCTCGAGTATCACCGGGTGCTGTCCGAGATCCGAGAGAACCAAGACAATCTAGCGACGCTCCAGAAATACCAAGACGAGGAGACTGCCAAAGTGAATCTCATCCAGGAAACGCTCAAGAACCTCCGCAAGGTACCTGGAAAAAAAAAACGAGTGAGAAAACGAAGATCTTTCCATGAAGCAATTACCAGTATGATATCCCAACACTCTTTGCGTGTTTGACGATTTCCAGGAATGCGAAAAGCTTAAGCTGTTTATATCAGTGTGACCGGCACCGGCACCGCCAACGTATCAATAGAAATGTCGTGAAGAGAAGAAAAGAATTTTCATTTTTTGCCCCCCATGGCAGCTGCGATGTACAGACCCTTGTCTAAAGTTTTTCTCGATTCAATGCAAGCCTTGCCTTTCGTGTTGCTAATAAAACAAAGACCAAACGAAATAATCAAAACAGAGAAACTAAATCCATGCTTTCTTAGTACCTGCCATTCAAACCGCGTGACTAGTGATGTCTCCAAAAACAAAAGCCACAGTCCCATCCCTTTACCTATTAGGTGAAAATTCTCTATAACAGTCAAGATAATGTTAGAACGACAAACCACAGGAAAGGATTCTTCTCTCAGTCTCTCGGTCCAGGAGTATCTCCTCATGGAAGACGCGGTAGCTCCACAAGCACAAGCTTCCCCGCCACTGCCACCACAGGTCTTGGTGTTAATCAAGGAAGAGTCTCTTACTGCCTCACCTCACCACGAGAACGAGAGACGCCCGAAAGAGAGCGCCGAAAGTTCTTCCCCCGTTGTTGTAATTATCACTGTCCAAGAGCAGCAGCCGTCGTGTTCCTACGATTCCTCCAAGCCCCAAGAGATAGCCACAGCAGCAAGCTCGGCCCAGCAGCAGCAACATCACGAACTGGTGTGTAGAGTCTGCCAGTTGGGATCCCCGGAAGTTCGTGGCGAGCTCATGGAGCTGGCTTGCGTGTGCAAAGATGATCTAGCAGTTGCCCATCGTCGGTGCGCGGAGGCCTGGTTTCAAATCCGAGGGAACAGGTTCGTAAACCAAACACGTCTTGATTGAGCAGGAAAAGCAAAACGAACCTGGATGATGCAGGAGGTGTGAGATATGCGGGAAGATCGTCACCAACATCACGCTCAAACGGGGAATGTGGAGCCGAGTGACCCGTATAATTAACCCCGAGGTAGAGCCCAGCCGGCATCCACATTGCAACGTTTTGGTAACGCTCTTCACAATGGCGATCCTGCTACCGCTCTTTGTCCGGCTAGCTATCTATAGATGAAGGGGATTTCTGAAGAAGCAAATAGTCAGTTTCACGAAAACAAAAATGACGAAAGAGAAAGAAGCTCTTCACCTGGAATGCTGACGACTCCACACTGCAAGTATCAGGCAACAGAGAGAAAGGAGAGCGAACAAACTGGGACACTCAACCTTCTAAGAATGCTCGCGATGTTATTGAATAGAGAAGCCAGAGGTTCACGAAACATGTAGCTTGATACTATGTCTTCTCCTCGGTCGGTTTCTTTCCCGAAAGCTTATCATGTAACCAATCCCACGGCTGTAAAATACCAGAAGCGAAATATAAGAGAACTTTAAACGGCAAAAAGCAAGCGTTACGAACCTGAATAAGCCAGATTCCAGTCATAACAGTGGTAGCGCTCCATTGCACGGCAGACTTATACTCTTCACCCCTTGCCTTGGCTGTTGGACTAAGCCATTGAAGCGGATTCATGCGGAGGAATTTGGCGGGTTTTTGAGACATCTCCAACGCTGTAAAACAAGCACGAAACCAGGCAAGCACAAGCGTCGGAAGAAAACCAAGAGGCTTTTCACAGGCGCCACCCTTCGCTTACGTGGCAGGAGAAAAACTGCGTATCAAAACTAAACAGGAAAATAAAAACTCAGTCCCATGTTATTCAAGAAAAAAAATTGAAAACGAATGCTTATGGACGAGTTTTGTGGGTAGATGATAGAGTCTTAAGATCCAGCGGCTTGTCCCTCAGCAGGTTGCCTGGAAAATTTCTCCTTCAACCAGTCATACGGCTGCGAATGCGAGAAGCCAAGTTAGCGAGAAGTATTGAAACCAAAAACTCAATCACGAAAGCATGCAATGACTCTTTGATCATCAACAACTTAAGAAAAATAAGAGCAGACAAAAAAGATAATGTAAAGATAAAACCACAAGAATTCGCAATCTCGAAAGCATGCAATGCAGTAAGACCATTCTCTGATCATCAAACAGCTTTAAGAAAAATAACCAAGAAGCGAGTAGAAAAAGAAAATGTAGAGACACAACTACAATGCGAAACAAATGCTCCAAGAATGCGCAATCACGAAAGCATGCAATGCAGCACAAGAGGTAAGCATTCTTTGACCATCAAGCAACTTAAGAGAAACAACGAGCACAAAAAAGAAAGAGAGAAATGTAAAGAACGTACCTGGATCAGCCAAAAGCCAGTGACAAGGAAAGTAGTCCCCCAGCTCATTACCGCTGCGAGCTCCGTTCTACTCATCTTCGCCGTTGGGGACAGCACAGCCGAAACCCGTGGCATCGTCGCAATGCTCCTCGCGAAAACCCTGGAAAACGCTCGAGCGTCTCAGACAAATCCTTCCTCTCATCCGATCTCGTCCAGATCGTCCGCGAAGAATCAAGAGAACGCACCTCTTCTCAACGGCGCCGGCGCCCTCGCCTCCCGAGCACAAAGGGCAAAATAAAAATATGCCCTCGAGATATTCCCTCCAGGTCATGTTTATCTAGCTACGTCACCAGTACACCTCAGCTTACTTTCAGCCACGTCGGATTTTAGGGTTTATCGTCGCCATGGCGAACCGCACGGACCCGGCGGCCAAGAGCGTCCACGGCACCAATCCACAGAACCTGGTGGAGAAGATTTTGCGCGAGAAGATCCACCAGAGCTCATTCTGGAAGGAGCAGTGCTTCGCGCTGACAGGTAAATTCGTAGCTAGAGCTGTGGATTACGCGAGAACTAGAAATCTTTGGTTGCGCGCAGCCGAAACCCTGGTAGACAAGGCGATGGAGTTGGATCACATTGGAGGAACTTACGGCGGCAACAGGAAGGCGACGCCGTTCATGTGCCTCACGCTCAAGATGCTCCAAATCCAGCCCGAGAAGGAGATCGTCGTGGAGTTTATCAAGAACCAAGACTACAAGTGAGTTCTTCGCCCTCTTTCTATGTTCCTCGCGCTCTTGACGATCATTTCTTTCGACGCCCAGGTATGTGAGAGTTTTGGGAGCGTTCTACTTGCGACTCGTGGGCAAAGCCACGGACGTGTATCAATACTTGGAGCCTCTCTACAATGACTATCGCAAGATCAGGCAGAGGAGCGCTGATGGAAGTAAGAGCAAACATTTCTTTCTTTCTTTTGTTTGTTCTTCCTCCATGGATTGAGCTGTGGTCTTCACTCCAGGTTTCTTCCTCTCCCATGTCGATGAGTTTATCGACCAGCTCTTAACCACGGACTACTGCTGCGATATCACTCTTCCTCGAGTTCCCAAGAGGTAATGTCTCAACGATTCCTTTTTTATTTTCATTCACGCAGTCATACAAGTTTGTCGATTCACAGGTCGGTGCTCGAGCAGAACAATCAGCTGGAGCCGCGGAAGAGCGCTCTAGAGGACGACTTTGAGGAAGAAGAGGAGAAGGACGAGGAAGAAGGAGAACTCGAGCTTACAAACGAAGACAAGGTATTAACTTTCTACTCGTCTAGCACTCCAACTGACTATAACTTCGTACTTTGCAGGCATTGGAAAACGATCGTGAAAGAGAAAGAGAAAGAGACCGTGATCACAGGGATAGGGAGTCCGAGGACCGGGATAGACACAGAGACCGCAGAGATCGAGATAGGGACCGGGACAGAGATTACAGGGACAGGGACCGAGAGCGAGAGCGGGACTTGTATAGAGATTACTACCGAAGGAGGGAGAGGGACGGAGATAGAGACCGGGACAGGGATAGAGATCGCAGACGTAGGAGCCGGAGTAGAAGCAGGGAACGCAGGGAGCGAAGGGACGACAGCTCAAGGCGAAAGGACGAACAACGGCCACCCGAGAGCGACAAGAAGAAGAAGAAAGACACAAAACCGGAAGAGGACCCCGAGATCGTGGAGGCCAACAAGCTCCGAGCCAAGCTTGGATTGAAACCTCTTCGCTAAAAAGAATGGTATCTAGGAGGTAATGTACCTGTGTTTTTTTTCCGCTTTGCTATAACAAACCGAGCGTGCCAATCGCGAGCAGGAACTCTAGTACGTTTCCCCGGAGAGCGACTTTGCCGCTGGAAGTTGTCAGCACCATGGGATCGCTGCGAGATCAAACGAAGCCCAACAGTTTAGGGAATTTCCGGAATCAAAGAAGTTGGAAGCTCTTACCAGAACGTACCTGGGAGCTGGAACGGGCAGGCATCGGGGCTGTTGTTCTCGGACAGTTCCTTGCATATCTTTGGTGTCACCGAGGACGAGTAGCCCTCCACGTCCGTGCACTTCCAGGCGGTCAGTCCGGTGCTAGCATCCAGCGCTATGTCCTCCAAGCAGATATCTCTGAAAGGCACCTCCGGGATTCCCAGAATTCGTCCGGGCCTGTCCAGCGTGTTGCCCGTGACTCCCCTGACCGTCACCTTTTCCACGACTGGGAAAGCGGTGGCGTTGTAACCGTTGTCCGGGTGCTCGCTGGAGAAGCCGGAGATGGTGATGGCGGTCTGGATGTCGAGCAAGGTGATGCTGGAGAGGACAACGTTTCGGATGTAGGCGCCCCTGCCGACGCCAGTCCGGATGGAAACTCCCGACTTGGTGCTCACTGCGACGAGGTCTTCCACCAGGACGTTCTCTATGCCACCCGAGGTCTCGCTTCCGATGGCTATGGCGGCACCCCGCTTGGTCTGTCCGGTGACTCGACGGATATGGATGTTGGAGCTGGGCTGGCCGTAAGCGATGCCGTACTCGTCCCAGCCGCTCTTGATGGCGATCATGTCGTCTCCGTTGCTGATGTAGCAGTCTTGGATGCAAACGTTGGAGCTGGAATCTGGAAGAACTCTTGGAAGAGCCACCAAAGTTTTGAGAGAGATCCAGGGAAGAAAGTTTGAGAAACTTTGGAAGGATTTCTTTACCTGGATCGATGCCATCGGTGTTGGGCGAGTCCTGCGGCGCGAGGATTGTCACTCCCTGGATCAGGACGTTGCTGCAAAGAAAGAAACGCTCAAAAACATTGAGAATCCAGGAAAGCTTACGTGCAGTAGACTGGATGGAGCGTCCAGAACGGGGAATTCACAAGCGTAACGTTCGAGATGATGATGTTGGTCGAGCTGACGAACTCCACGAGATGGCCTCTGGTGTGATTGAGAAGCCCGAGCTTGGACCATCGCCACCATTTGGCGCCTTGGCCATCGATGGTTCCATTCTCGCCTAGAACAAAGGAAAAAGCCGGTGTGGCCAGCGGAAAAGAGGAAAAGAGCGTACCCGTGATGACGACGTCTTCCAAATTCTCTCCGTGGACGAGGCTGATGTGCCTACCGCCGGGAAGCTCACGCCCTCTTCCATACGATGGCAATGGATCAATAATTGGCCACTGCGATGGATCCTGGCATGCAATCATCCAATCCACCGTTTCTTGGAAGAAATCGGGAAGAAATCTCAAGAAGGGAAGGAATTTCAAGAAAGGAGCGAGGAATGCTCGAGATCCAAGACAAGAATGCAAGAAAGAGAGGCCATAGCTGGGATTTCAAGAAAGAAAGATGTCGATCGGCCATACCTGAGAACCAAGAATCACCGCTCCTCGCTCCAGATAGAGCGTGAAATGGCTGGTGAGGTTGAAGCTGCCAGTGAGCCAGCGGCCTTCCGGAACGTAGAGCATGGCGCCGCCTTTGTCGGTCGCCGTGATGGAGCTGAGGTAGAACATCGCATTCTGGAACGCGAGCGTGTTGAGCGTCACGCCGTCGCCGATGGCCCCAAAATCCACGATCGATGCGCTGTGCGGCCGCGCGCCGATCGGAATTGCGCAAACAAGACAAGATCGCCATGCGATCCACAGTGCCAGGAGCAAGAAATCCATGCGCCGCATTGCGATTTGCGATCAGGCAAGAGCATCACCAGATGATCGCCTCCTCCCTCCCTCCTCCACAAGCTCTTCCTCGCCAGGATTGATCCACACGCACAGTCTGGCTGCCTTTCGCCATCGCCCTTCCAAGAATCAGCCCAGTTTCACGCAAAGCTACCAGACTAAAAATCTAATGTCCCCAACAATCCACGTGGCAGGTTTCTGACGCGCCACGTGTAAATCTCTAACCAAAGCACGACGTTTACTCTAATGACGATATTAAACTGGATTAATAGGCACTCCATTTGTTCTTGTGCATCTACTCTTTTGTATACAATGTACAATCCAAAATTCACACACTCGCTAATGGCTTTAGATTTTGGAACTCATCGTCCTGTTTAGCCTGTGAAGAACAAGCCAAAAACAAAACAAAACAAAAAAAAAAAGCGCTTGAAAAGAGAAGAAAAGCTTGAAAGTTTTTTCTAGTACCTGGATTTGCTGAGAGACTGCTCGCATTCTCGCGTACTGCGCTCTCGCCTCTGGATCGTGAACCATGTCCTGGACGCGCTGGACTGCCGATTCGATTACGTGCTCCTTTTGTTTCCTTCCCTCTTGGAGAAACTCATCGTCCGCGGCTACTTCGTCCCCTTCCACCATCTTCTCCTCCGCCTGGAATCCCCGGAGACCGTGACGTCCTCTGTGCCAACGCAACACAACCTTCTCCAAAACTCCCACGGACCACAAGATCTTCCTGTATTGCCGACGAGCCTGGAATCCTCGTACAATAGCCTGCCACCAAAAACAAAGAAAACTTTCAGTTAATGAGATCATGGAAAAGGAGATCGAAAAGCAGCGAGCAAGCGAGAAAGCAAGAAAAACTTACCTGGATCTTTATGATTCTCTGGCGCGTTTGCAAGTACTCGTGCCGGCCTTTCCACCCCCGAAATTTGGACTGGATCTTCGTGGCAGCCGAGTTTTGCTTCTTGATCTTGTGGCCACGGTAAGCTTTCTGGATCTTCTCTGCAGCCATGAGGTACTCTACGTTGTCGCTGTTGATGTCTTGTAGTCTAGCTTCTTCTTCCTCTTGCTTCCTACGGAAAGTGAACTCCCGGAACGCCGACTGGATGAGCGCAGCAGCTTGCGTAGCCCGCCGGACTGCCGAGAGCGACTGTTTCAGAAAAGTATCGTCGGTGACACATTGGACGTTTTCTCCGGAAAGCAGACGGCTCGCGGCGCTTTCTCCAGCCAGACTAGCATTTGTATAATGTATCTCGTTCAGGCTCCCGTCCTTTAGCGTCAGTACCGATAGATGGTGTTCCAGAGATGCTTCCGCCAAGTAGCCCGCAATTCCAGGATAGCCACGGCACGAGGCTACATCCGCCGCTGTTTGGCCATTTGGATATGCCGGAGTTGGATCGGTAAGAAGCTCTGGCACCGCTTTGGCTCCAATGAGCGCTAGAATAACATCCTCCCTGCCAAAGAGAAGAACCAAGAACCATAAGATGCGAAATCGAACTACGCTTACCTTCCAAAGTGCGCAGCCCAATGCAAGGCCGTCCAGCCATGCAAGTCCCGAAAGTTTACGAGGACACCCGCTGCTAGCAGTGGAGGGATCGCCCAGTCGAAGCCAAGAGCTGAGACGATGTGTATCATTCCCTGTCCTTCTTTGTCACACACGGAAGGCCCCTTTCCATCTTGTCCGGCACGTCTTATAAGCCATTCTTGCAACTTGAGCCGAGAGAAGACGTCGAAAATGCTATCTTTGATCTCGTGAGTTGTCCTGGACTTGTCCTTTATAGCAGCTGCAATGGCATCCCACTGTTCCAAGCCCTTCTTGAAGGAGTTGCGAATTTTGTTGGCGATCGCCTCGTTTACTGCTTGTCTCGGAAGCTCGTCGGAGCATAGCATGCGAACGAACTTCAGCTGAAGCAGGAGATCCTCCGCCTTCAACTCCTTCTCAGTCGTAGAAGGAGCAGTCTGTGCCTTTCCACGGAACTCGAAGTCCCTGATTTCACTGCATGCTGTTCTATCGTTGCAGGTGATGTAGAATGGAACATTTCCAGACGGGTGTGGAGGGCAGATACAACGGAGGACATTGCTCCCAAGTATTTCTGCCCGCGCTTCAACTTCACCGAACATGCAGCACCAATTATGTTGATGAGGTGACACCAAAAACTGGCCAGTAACAAGAACCTGGAAAATTTACGAGAAAAATAAGAAAACGAGGAATACACAAATTCTCACCTTTGTTTCCGAGTAAGCGTCTGCCCAGTCCGGTGAAAAATCAACAATTTTAAATTTCTGATCCGACATCTGAATGCTCGGCATCGATTGTTCGTAGGAAGAGGAGAAGTCTGTGTCGAGTTCTCCTCCTTTGTCCTCGAAAGTGGATGACAACAATGCGTCGGAATCAGACACGGGATCAACCGCAATCTCGTTCATGACCCACCGTCCGAAACTATCAAGCGAAGATAAGTGATTTAGTTGAGCGGCCTGCAACACAATAAAAGTCATTAGAGATGGCAGGAACTAAAGCATGAAGCGTTACATGGTGAGAGTCTCCAACAAAACTCAAAGGGCTGTCGGATTTTGCTGCCATATCCTCCTTCACCCTCGGTTCGGGAATAGCAGGTGGTTCAACCAGCGAGTCCAAGTACTTTTCACTAGTGTCGGGTCCCTTGCTTTGTTCAAACACCTCTTCCCAAGTTGCAAACTTGAGACTACTGTCCATTGAGTTTTCCGGGTGTTGTTGAACGGTGTCAACCAAGTTGTCCCAGCCAGCCATGCCATAATCTATATTACCATCGTTGTCTGCAAAAACATGGATCAAATGTTTGCTGCGAGACAACAGTGGCGTACCTGAAATCCCAAGTAATTCATTGATATCAGTTTTGCTCAAAGGTTGTGCGTTCACGGCTTGTGACTGATCTTGTCGGCCCTTTGACTGTCTAGTCACGGTTTGGTTTGTTTGCCGCTTCTGATTTTGATCACTACTTGACAGCTGATCCATCAAGGAGACTGGCCTTCTCTGTCTGTCCATGTCAATGATTTGGACATCGTCGGCCTCATCCCCAGAATTCGCACCATCCGCATCTAATGAGTTCGGAGAATTCCCTTCTGGACTCTGAGAGTTCGCAGCTTGTTTTGCGAGCTGCCGGTCAAGAGATTGGTCGTGCAGCCGAAAGACACTTGACCTGTTTCCCTGAATACAAACACCATCTTAGTCTCCAGTATCGAAGGCAGAGATGAAAAACCTGGAGCGCCTCGAGATAGTGAACGAGGACAATATGTTCGTGTGCTCTGCAGAAAAGATAACACTTTCATTCCTTCTTCTACATTAACAATTCTACGCGAGACATACCCTTCCAGTAGCCAGTAACTACGACGTTGGAAGTTCATGTTCTCTTCCCCGTGAGCATAGTAGCAATGCAAAGCATTGACGCTGCCTACCTGCGACAGGAACACCAAGAAAAATCAAGCACCAAAGACACACGTAGAAGCCACGACCTTTAGACGCTCATGCGCTTCCTTCACAGTTTTCCCATCTTTCTTCTTCCGCCAGTTGTGACCATCCTTTCGAAAGTACCGCAGCGCTTTGCGATCGAACAGGAACAGGCTTCCACCTGACAAACGGAAAACCTCGATGCTCACTGGAAAGAGTCAAGCACGAGCTTACTTGGAGGCTGATAAGGCGGAGCCGGGCTGGTCTTCAAGTTAATCTCGGTATAGCTTCGTAAAACCTCGCAAATTTCCGGAGGGCGCAGCCATCGCGACTGTGCGTCGCGGACAATCTGCCTCAAATCTACAACCAGGGAGGAGGAGAATGAGCGATAGAGAAAGCCCCATGCGTTTCAGCTCGAGAGAAGCATTCCAATCGCAGCAATCACTGCCAATCGGAGAATGCGACACACAACAGCACAGCGCTCGATCGATTCGTCTTACCGAGCTGCGGCGGAGGCTGCTGGACAATTTGCGGGCGATCGCCTGCCGCCATAAACCCTAGCTCCTCGTCCTGGCGCAAGCGCAAAAAGGAGAGAGGGGAGAAATGTTTCTATGCTCTACGGACAATAAGCGTTCGTACGGGCTTTTGATGGTCACTTTTCCGCAGGCCCACGTTTGACTAGAGTCGGAGATTTTCTAGTTTTAGCAGGCTTGATCGAATTTAGATAGCCAACATTTGCAAATTTCTTGATCGATCATGGGCACATTTAAAGAAATATTGCTAAGTGATACCACTTGGAACATAGATCTTCTTCTGTTAGCCAGAATTCTAATAGGCCCATGGGGAAAGTCAACGGTCGTCAATAACCCTAAAATTTCAAGCTTGCTCTCTGGTGTTCCATTAATTTCCTCTCTCTCATCCAGCTTCCACAAGATTCCATCCAGGCTATGATTTTTTCGGATGCAGTTGGTTGCGCATTGGCTGCGCTGCCTGATCCACGACCTTTGCTCCTTGAGATTCTCTGATCTTATTCTTCTCACTAGCTCGCGAGCAAGACTCAGATCGGGCCTCAATCGCCAAAGCCATGGATCATCACGATGTGAGATTGGCTGATCAAGAACGAGAAGCGTCGTCCCCCGAGATGATATGTTTCTTGTTTCCAATCCAATGTGGAGTGAGGTGAGGAGGTCTCGGGTTTAGACTTCTAGAGAATCAGGATTCTTCCTCTGTTTTCTACTAGCAAGCACTGAGGTGAACTTTTGACAGGGGCATAATTCTCATTTCTCGGATTAACAATGCTTTTTCTTTTCTTTTCTGGCTGCTCAAATCCATGAGTGAAGCACCAGTGAAGTGATCCTTGGCCTTCTTCCGCTTTATGACTTCCTGAACTCTCCTTTTGATTGACAGATGCCCTTGCCTTGCCGGCAATTATGATCAACTATGCCATCGGTTAAAGTTTGATGAGCAGAAGAGGGCCAAAGGATCACCCAAGTTCCACGGGTAGCCAATCTGGATTTCTTGCGTTCTTCATTGCCAGTGTTGGGGATCGGGAGCGCTAGCTGTGTTCTCCCATTTCCTCTTTCTTCCAGAAGATTCATCCAGGCCATATAAGCCCACATTGTCTCTCCCTTTCTTGCGTTGCGAGGAAAGGGCTGGTGCTTTGTCAATGTTGCATTAGTTCGCCACAAGAGGAACCTCCGATCATGGCAATGAGGAACAGAGGCGGGAGGCAAATAATCCGGATTCTTTGCCTCCCCCATTGTTCCTCACTCCCAGCCTTGGACTGCTCCTTGGTCTTGGTCGAATTTCTTCTCCTTCTCACTAGGCGCATCCCAGCGCGCAAGACTCAATCGCCAAAGCCCCTGTTCTTGGGCTCATGTGAGATTGGCTGATCAAAAACGAGAAGCGTCGAGTGTGTAAGCTCTTTTTCTTGTTTTCAATCCGATGTTTGCCTTTTTCTTGCTTCTGTTCGTCACAGCGTCCATGAATCTCAGTCCACGCTAACTCGTCAAGAACCCTAAATTTTGAAACTTGATTTCGCTCGTGCCTGCATTGGCATCTGCATAGCCAAGGTCTCTCACTCATAGCCCTTTCCGCGCAACATGTAAGAAGTAGTAGCATTGAATGCTTGCAGCCTTGCACAGGTTTTTAATTATACTACCATGATCAACTGTGCGATCAACGTGGGAGCATTTTAGGAAGTTCAGAACACGGTGAGCTCCACTGGATCTGGAGATGGCAGTGGTGCCGCTGGGGTTTGCCGCAAAATGATCGGGAGGATCTTTTGGCTCCCTCCCTCGGAGGTCAGAAGACTGCCTGATCACCTTGAGACCAAGGATAGACACTTATCTCAATTGAATAATTCCCTGCTTATATCTCACTAGGCGCATAGCCCTTGATCATCACGCTTCTTGCAATTGCGCATGGCTAGAAGCGTAGAGTGTGGTGATCGAGGTGACCTCGTTTTCTCATGTGGCCTCAAGAATCGCTTCATTTTCAGATTCCTGGCCAAGCGTTTAGAAGTACACATGGTTCTTCTTCTATCTTCGAGCCAGTGTAGAAGTGGGAGTGATGGCTGATATTGTATGGGACGATCATGGCTTGCTGCTAAGAAAGGGGCGATCTTATTTCTCCGATGCTTAGCTTGATCCATCACTTCCTTGTCGTAGCAGCAAGACGAAACGTCGTTCTTCTAACAAGAGCTCGGTTGGAGCTGAGAAGCCATGGAAGTGGACATTTCACTGTGATCGAGCTAAAGAGGAGCCAGCGATGGTGGCGACGATTTGTGATCTTTAGGCCTTGGCGGAGCACGGACTCTTGCCACATGGAGACCTGGCGTTAACGCTCGCCAAGGCAAGAGCACTAGCAAGCTCAAAAGACTGCTGCTTGATCCCAACCAGAATCTCCAAGTTAGTGAGAAAGAAGAAATTTGACTAGAAACTCAGAGAATGTCAAGGAATAAGCTCTCAAGGTCGAGGATCAAGCAATTCAATCAACAAAATGATACTGCAGTGATTGTTGCGACTCTCGAGCGCCAGCTGTGACCTGGTTTTAAGATGGAGATTAACGCCTTCACAGACGCCTCCTCCACATCCTGATCACTGACCACTTCCATGCCGGCCCTCCAATTTCCAGGGAGAAATCCAGCATGCTGTGGGGAGTAGGAGATCGTCCAAGTTGAAAATGGTGAAGCTGCTGATACGTAAGCCTTAGCTCTTGCCTTGGCGAGCGTTAAATTTTCCTTTGTTTTGGTTTTTTACCTGGATGACGATCGCGAGACTTGGACTGTGAGTATAAAGAGAAATCTTTAGTCCATCTTGATTGTTTCTTGTGATTTTTTTTCACATGATTGTTTCTTGATTTCACAGGCAAGGTGTTGCTCAACAAGTATTGTCCGATTCATGGAGGAGATTGTTTAGGGTTTAGGGTTTAGTCACATGGAAGGAACATGGTAACAAGAGTCAATTCTTGAAGAAATAGAATAGATTTATTCTTTGGTAGCGTATGTGAAACAAGGGACCTACAGCTACTGAATAAAATGATCCATCCCACGCTGGTGAGCGAGCTGCAAGGACCAAGATCCACGCCGCCATCGCCGCCAAGAGACCTGTAAATTTCACAGCTCGACCTGTGACCAGAAGCTTGCCCTCATTGCCTTGCTCGTAACTCGCAACTCAGTGTGCTGTACGCTTTTTGAGCACCACCTTGCAAATCAATGAATGCACATCGTAAAGCCTGGATGAACTGGGAGTGTCTCACGCCGGAGTCGAGAAATCTCATGCCTCGTGTGGAAGTCCGGCGTCCTACCTCGAGCAAAACATTCGTTATCTAAGATTTTCTCTGACAAGCCCGCTCTACAGGACCAAAGCGAAAGAGAAGTTCTCACAAACTTTTTCTTTACACAGTCCCGGATCCATGAATCACTAACCAGATCGATCAAGAGAAGGGAAAATGGGAAAAAAGAATTTTGGCCAGTATGCATTGCTTGTCACTAAGGTTTTTCAAAATATTCAGAGGATGCAGCCCGGGGCGCCATGCGGAGCTCGTGTATGGTGGTGATACTTGTGTGATGGCTGCTAGAGAGATGGCCTCGATTAAGTTGGATGAGTACAAAGGCTCGAGATTTGCCGCAATGCCAGGCTTTCCTCCTCAAGCAGTTCCAAGCTCTCCATAAGAAACTCGTGATCAATGTACTGTGGACAACAAACTAGGACAGCCTGCTTGCCATCTTTATTCCTTGGCTGCTTCGAATTCATCTTAGAAGATCATCGCGAGCTTGTGTAAAGAGGTGACCAAGGACTTCACGACCTTCCAGAGAACTTTCAAGAACAAGGCAAGAAACAGACATGAAACATCACCTTTCTCAAAAACCTCGTTGAAAGAAAGCGGCATATTCTTATTTTGATCTTTCATCTTAGCATCTGTTCTTGTTACCGTGGTAACAAGCATAGCCTACGTGAACAGTGGCCAACCGTCGTTTAACGCGAAGGATCGCGACCTTAATCTTCATCATATCCAGCGTGGTGATGGCTTGTCCCCCTTGCAACGGACACCCCGACCGCATGAACATGTGACAGCGCTGCCGCTTGGACAGGAGACCCATTACCACGGGGTAAGCATTCGCGACCACCGCAAACTCGGCCATGGATCCCCGGCCTCTCTTCTTGCTCGCCGCCGTCGTCCCACTGTTAGTTCCACAAGCCTTCTGGAACCTTTCATCAGTGTATATGTCTATCAGCTCGTAGACCTGATCTTCCTTTGCTTCCAGCAGCTTGCCAATCCTCGTCACGAACTCCTTGCTCGCTTGATCCACAACTCTTCCGTCCCGGAAGATGGCGTTCCTCATCGCCTGGAGAGCTTGCTCGTAACTCGCCACACTCAGTGTGCCAGGAGATCGGATCCATGCGTCCATCTCCCTCCACCTCTCCATGGTCACATCTTCCAGAAAATGGACGCTGGCCGCAGGTTTCCAGGGCAAGCGAAGCGGACAACGCTTCTTGAGCAGCACCTTGCCTGTGAAAGAAGAAAAGAATTCAATCAAGCTTTCCAGGGATGGATATGGATACTCACAGTCTCGGATCCAAGTCTCACGATCGTGAGCCACATCCAGGAAATCCCCGAGCACCACCTACGAAAAAACAAAGAAAACTTTAATACTCGCTCTGAAAGGCAAGACCTGGAATGAATGCAAAACTTACGTTAACCATCAACTTCACCACCGTATCCACTGGGTGCTCGTCAACTTGGACGATCAGCTTACCATTGATAGTCCCCAGCTCTTCCGCCTCCAAGATCTGTGACGTGGTGGATTCGTCCCACGCCACCGCACGGCACAGCAGCACGAACGAGACGCTAAGCTCGGCGCCAAAAACCACGGCAGCCGCGTCATGGAGCTTGCGCTTGTCGTCCTCGTTCCCTTCCAGCGTCTGCTTGACGTGCTCCACGAAATCCTTGCTCGTGGAGCAACACAGGGACTGGAGCCGCGCGTGGTCCCTGGCACCTCTCTTGGTCCTCATCCAGTTGTGGACAAGACGGCCGAGGAGCTCGCTCGCGTCGACGGGGTAGAAGGCTCGCTTCCTCCGGCGGGAATGATGGTAGGACCGCGAGTGGTCTCGAAACCAGTGGTCGAAGTGACAATGACTGCCGTATACGTGATCATCACCAATCGTATCATGTGCAGCTATGAGCTCCTGCAAGGACAACAAACAAAGAGTTCGGACACCGCCTCTTATGAACTGAGATACCACAGTACCTCGAGCATCTGCAGCGCACCAGGCAATACGTTTGTCAACTTCCATTCGATCCTGACCAGGCTGCTGCTCAAGCTGTCGTGGATTTGTCTCAGCCTCGCTAAGCTAGCACGATCTGGCTGATCCTCGTAATCGAAGTTGTCCAGGAGAAACAAGAAAAGCTTCTCCACTTGTTGTCCGTGGCCACCAGCGGTGGCGGTGCCGGCTAGAGCTTGGCTCTCTAGTCGCGTGAGCCAAACGAGGGATTTCTTGTTGCGCCCGAGCTGAAGTAGCAGCCAGCAGTAGACGAGTTCCAGCAAGATCTTGGTCACGTCGAAAAGATCCAGCAAGTCGCCTTGGGGTGTTTTGCCATGAAAAAAACGAGCCATCACGCTCGCAGATCCTGGATAAGGTTAACTCTCAAGAAAAGAAGAATCCGACTCTCCAAAACGTACGTGTTAGACGCACCAGTGTCTCCTCTTGATCCTCCCACTCAGTCGTCGTAGCATCCGCGGCCATCAACTGGATGGACAGTAGAAGGCAAAAGAAATCAAACAAGATGAAGTTCCAAAACACTCACTCACCTCGTCCAGCTTGGACAAGAGGTAGTTGCAGCACAGGAACTCGGAGCAAAGTGGCAAATCCTGGCGCCCATCGCTGGAAGGATCCTGCTGCTGGCGCTGGAAGAAATAAGCGTTGGCGATGAAGAGACGCAAGACGGCATCGGGCACCGGAGCGTGCAATATGTGGAAGATGACCGCGCTCCAGATGCTACACTTGAGGTCCGAGACCGTGCCGCCATGGATCCACCCCGCGTCGTCCAAGAACCACGACTCTGTGGGATGATCCACGATCCCATCCTCCTCAACCTGCAAGCCATGGCGATCGAAGAGGAGGCGGACAAGAGACATGACGCGCCTTCCCAGATTGCTGCGGAAGAAATCTGTGAGGCGGGCACCCACCGCCGGATTCCATCCAGCCGCCCCTGGCCACATCCCTAAGGATTGCTCGAGTCCCCGCACGTTTAAATCTTTGTACGTAGGGATTTCGTACATTTCCATCTGCCGTACACAGTCGTACAATGCCAACGTATTTTGTACGGATGGGTACGGCAGGGGACTTGCGAGGACTTTTCTGGAAACAAGTAAATCGATCCGAGCTTTTATGTGGCGATCTCGAGTGCGATTCCACCTAGTGTTGCGGAACGTAAATGTCCAGGGAATGAAGAGAGCGACAGCCAGAGCGTGGCTTACCAAGAGGGACTGCTTGAAAAGTCTAGAAGCTCGAGTGGTGATCTAGGCACAGCATGCTCGCAACCGTGAGGCACAGCTGAAAAAGAGCAAAAGGGATTTAGTGAGGCAAGACACAGCAGGTTGGTCTTCTAATCTGACCATAAAAGCCAAGCTAGCCTCGATGCGCTCTGAACCTTGAGAGGCCTGTACCATCGTTGTCTGAAGCTCCAAAGCTTCTTGAGCCCCGTAGTCATGCCAGCTTGCACTTTGCATCCTCATTGCAAGATGATCCATAAGGTCATACTTATTCGTAATGGCCCATACACGTCATACATGTCCTATGTAAGATGCCCTTACCATAAGGTTCATTAGGGTTTAGCTCTGCAGTGCCATGTCAATGTAGGGTTTATGCACGAAAGGTAAGTATTGGTGGCTTCACCTATGATGCTAAATCTGCTGATTTGCAGCCAGTCCACTTGAATCCATGGCTTGACAATTGCCTTGGCTCCTACACGCAACTAGAGAACTTCACAATGAGCAAGGCGCCTTGTAGCATTGTAATGATCTTCTTAGTTTTGTAATAGTGACTTAAGCAATTGTTTTGCATAATCAAAAGTTTGTGACCAAAATATTCAATCCCTCCTGCTCCATCTTCTACAAATAAAAGCCACTTTCGCACACTCAACGTTCTAAGAATGGAGCCATACTTAATAATGTTATACATGTTTTTGTGGAGTTTTACTAACTTTGTGAAAGACTCAAATGACTTGCTTCCAGATACTAAACTATACTAAAACCATATAATATGCTATAGAATAAAATCGTGACATAATAACAAACTCGTTGCATAGCTTAGAGAAGATTTTAGATGGCAAGAGTATAAAAGCCTTCACTTTCCATCTTTTGCACAAAATTGAACCACCACTCTTAAAATTGCTATGAGGACCATTTCCATTACTTGAAAGAGGACTGAAATATGAATTGCCATGAAAATTCTTTATACAATAGTCTTTTTTATAGTTTCCTATCAATGAGTTTCTTGTAACTTGGTAGCAACTACAGAGATAATCTAACTAACAACCCACAACATTAGAAGGACATACTAAACACAATTATATTAATGTAAAAAACATTGTTACTAAGTTTTGATAGAGAAAACACTATAATGTGGCAATTTGTATAGCCCATCAATTAATTCATTATATACATGGGATGGGGTTATTATATACTATCAAAATGGAATGAAAGCCATAAAAAAAATGGTGTGCAAGAGGAAAGAATATTTTTTGGTAAGAGAAAATTCACTTAGTTAAAACTTATAAGACCCCACATGTGATGTATGCATGAAAAGTTATGTTTTTGGTTTGCCTAAGCAAAACTTATAGGGATGATAATGGATATACCTAGAATATGCTTAGATATTCTAGGATATTCTACTATCTAACGGTTGTTATTCATTTAGATTAATTTTGTATTTATAATTTATAAGCTTTCCTAAACACTTCCTAGTATATTCTTTTTTATTCTACCATTTAATGGTTAATATACAATAAGATTAATTTTGATTTATAAATAATAAACAGATTTATAATTATTGATCAATTAGATTATTCAATGATACTATTAAGCAAACCACAAATTGTACGCAGAAAATTATTTACAAATTGCATACAAAAACAACACAAGAAACAATTACACCACCTCTGATGGGATAACTGGTTTTTGAGAGCTTGTGTTGACTTGCTTGTAACTGGCCATTCAGTGTGCTGGACGCTTTTTGAGCAGCACCATCGTACAGCCCGCATGAACTGGGAGTGTCGGAGTCAAGAAGACTCGGAGCTTCTCATGCCTCATGGCTTCTGCAAGTCCGGCATCATCCAGAAGTCCTCCCTTGAGCAAAACTTTCGTTGTCTAAGATTTTCTGTGACAAGCCCGCTCTACAGGACCAAAGCGAAAGAGAAGTTCTCACAATTTTCTCTTTACACAGTCCCGGATCCATGCCTTGCTGAACTTCGTCTCTTTGGTTTTCGCTAACCAAGATCGATCAAGAGAAGGGAAAATGGGAAAAAAGAATTCTGGCTAGGCTTGTCACTAAGTTTTTTTCAAAATATGGACGGATTTGAGACCTTGTAGCTCATATTGGGGCGCCATGCCCGGGCTCGTGTACATGGTGGTGATACTTGTGTGATGGCTGCTATAGTTTGTTGTCCACAGTACATTGATCACGAGTTTCTTATGGAGGTCTTGGAACTGCTTGAGCGGCATTGCGGCAAATCAACTACAGTCTGTGCTTCGAATTCATCTCAGACGATCACTATAAAGCAGTGACCAAGGACTTAACGATCTTCCAGAGAACTTTCAAGAACAAGAACAAGGAGAGAAACAGATATGACACATCACCTTTCTCGAAAACCTTCTTTTGAGACGTCGAAAGAAAGTGGCATATTCTTATTTTGATCAATCACTTCCACCTTAAGATTTGTTCTTGTTACCGTGGTAACAAGCATAGCGCATGTGAACAGTGGCCAACCGTCGCTTAACGCGAAGCATCGCGACCTTAATCTTCATCATATCCAGCGGGGTGATGGCTTGTCCCCCTTGCAAGTGACAATCCGACATGTGACACCGCTGCCGCTTGGACAGGAGACCCATTACCAGCCGGTAAGGACTCACGACCACCGCAAACTCGGCCATGGATCCCCGGCCTCTCTTCTTGCTCGCCGTCGTCGTCCCACTGTTAGTTCCACAAGCCTTCTGGATCCTGTCATCAATGTAGATCTCTATGAGCTCGTAGACCTGTTCATCCTTTGCTTCCAGCAGCTTGCCAATCCTTGCCACGAACTCTTTGCTCGCTTGATCCACGACTCTTCCGTCCCGGAAGATCGCGTTCCTCATCGCCTGGAGAGCTTGCTCGTAACTCGCCATTCCCAGCTCACTCAGTGTGCCAGGAGACCGGATCCATGCGTCCATCTCCCTCCACCTTTCCATGGCCACGTCTTCCAGAAAATGGACGCTGGCCGCAGGTTTCCAGGGCAAGCGAATCGGACAACGCTTCTTGAGCAGCACCTTGCCTGTGAAAAGAAAAACCACAAAAGATTCACAAGAAACAATCAAGCTTTCATGCGATGGATATGGATACTCACAGTCCCGGATCCAAGTCTCGCGATCGTGAGCCACATTCAGAAAATCTCCGAGCACCGCCTGCGAGAAAATAAAGAAAACCTTAGCACTCACTCGAGCTGGAATGGATGGAACCGGCTTACGTTAACCATCAACTTCACCACCGTATCCACTGGGTGCTCGTCAACTTGGATGATCCGCTTACCATTGATGCTCCCCAGCTCTTCCGCATCCAGGCTCTGTGACGTGGTGGATTTGTCCCACGCCACAGCGGAGCACAGCAGCACGAACGAGACGCTCAACTCTGTGCCATAAACCACAGCAGCCGCGTCATGGAGCTTCCGCTTCTCCTCCTCGACGTTACTTTCCAGCGTCTGCTTGACGTGCTCCACGAAATCCTTGCTCGTGGAGCAACACAAGGACTGGAGCCGCGCGTGGTCCATGGCACCTCTCGTGGTCCTCATCCAGGTGTGGACGAGGCGGCCGAGGAGTTCGCTCGCGTCGACGGGGTAGAAAGCTCGCTTCCACCGGCGGAAGCGATTGTAGGACTGCGAGTGGTCTCGAAACCAGTGGGCGAACTGACCATGATTACCGTATACGTGATCATCACCAATCGTATCATGCGCAGCTATGAGCTCCTGCAAGGACAGCAACAACAAAAAAGAGTTTGGACACCACCTCTGATGAACTGAAATATCACAGTACCTCGAGCATCTGGAGCGCACCAGGCAATACATTTGTCGACTTCCATTCGATCCTGACCAGGCTGCTGCTCAAGCTGTCGTGGATTTGTCTCAGCCTCGCTAAGCTAGCCCGATCGGGCCGATGCCCATGGTCGAAGTTGGCCAAGAGAAACAAGAAAAGCTTCTCCACTTGTTCTTGGCCACCGGTGGTGGTGGTGCCGGCTAGAGCTTGGCTCTCTAGTCCCGTGAGCCAAGCGATGGATTTCTTGTTGCGCCCGAGCTGAAGCAGCACCCAGCAGTAGACAAGCTCCAGCAAGATCTTGGTTACGTCCAAAAGATCCAGTAAGTCGTCTTCGGGTTTTTTGCCATGACAAAAACGAGCCATCACGCTCGCAGATCCTGGATAAAAGGTTATGAGTTCCTAGTCTCCAAAGGAAAGAAGAATCCGACACTCCAAAGCTTACGTGTTAGACGCGCCAGTGTTTCCTCTTGATCCTCCCACACTGTCGTCGCAGCATTTGCGGCCATCAGCTGGAAACAAAAACCAAACAAGAAGATGAAGCTCGCAACAAGAAAATGAAACTCTCAAACATCGAAACAGAGAATCTCTCAAGCATGAAGATGAAACTCTCCCAAAGAAGATGAAGTTAGCACACTCACCTCGTCCAACTTGGACAAGATGTAGTTGCAGCCCTGGAACTCGGAGCAAAGTGGCAAATCCTGGCACCCATCGCTGGAAGGATCCTGCTGCTGGCGCTGGAAGAAATAAGCATTGGCGATGAAGAGACGCAAGACGGCATCGGGCACCGGAGCGTGCAATATGTGGAAGATGACCGCGCTCCAGATGCTACACTTGAGCTCCGAGACCGTGCCGCCATGGATCCACCCCGCGTCGTCCAAGAACCACGACTCTGTGGGATGATCCACCATCCCATCCTCCTCAACCTGCAAGCCATGGCGATCGAAGAGGCGGCGGACAAGAGACATGACGCGCCTTCCCAGATTGCTGCGGAAGAAATGGGTGAGGCGGGCACCCACCGCCGGACTCCACCCAGCCGCTCCTGACCTCATCCCTAAGGATTGCGCGAGTTCCCGCGCGTTTAAATCTTTGTACGTAGGTCTTCCGTACATGCCCCTCTACCCTGCCGTACACACTCGTACAATGCCAACGTATTTGGTACGGATGGGTTACGGCAAGGGACTTGCGAGGACCCTTTGTGGAAACAAAGCTAATTCATTCGAGCTTTCGTCTGGCGATCTGGAGTGCGCTTCCACCTAGTGTTGCGAACGTAAACGTCCAGGGAACGAAGAGAGCGAGAGCCAGAGCGTGGCTTACCAAAAGGGACTGCTCGAAAAGTCCTCGTTACGAGCGTGACTACCTAGCGGAAATCTTAACATGGAGCTGACTCATGCCGCAGTTCTCAACTCCTGCAAGAACAACACAAAAAAACAATTACACCAGTTCTGATGGGATGACTGCATTTTGGGTGATACCTGTAGCAGTCTGGTTTGTTTGCTGCAATGTGGTTCCTGAGTTTGATCGCTGAAAGCCCGAGAGTTCGTGTTGCAATAGTCATGAGCTTCCAATATGTTCGTGTGATCTGGACAAAACAATATCACTCTCATTCTTTCTTCTAGCTAAATGAGACATACCTTCCAGTGGCCAGTAACGAAATCCCGTGAGAATAGCAGCAATACATAGCAGACAGGAGCTGGACCTGGAGTGATACTGTGATACAAGAGCAAAAGGAAAGAACAGTGTTTCAAAGGGCTTACCTCGTTGAAGAACTCGTTAGCTCCTTGCTTGGAGTCGTAGGACTCAACTTTCACTGCGATTTCAGAGTGGAAGAACATTGGCAGTGGATTCATGAAGAGAATAAACTTTTCTTACCATGATCACTGAGAGTCCGAGAGTTCGTCATGAGCGTCCAATATGTTCGTGTGATCTAGACAACACAATATCACTCTCATTCTTTCTTCTAGCTAAATGAAACATACCCTTCCAGTGGCCAGTAACGAAATCCAATAGCAGCAATACAAAGCAGGCAGGAGTTGGACCTGGAGTGACACCACTGTGATACAAGAGCAAAAGAAAGAACAGTGTTTCAAAGGGCTTACCTCGTTGAAGAAACTCGTTAGCTCCTTGCCTGGAGTCGTAGGATTCGACTTTCACTGCGATTTCAGAGTGGAAGAACATTCATGACGAGAATAAATTTTTTTTACCGTGAAGGTTTCTTCTGAGCGTTCCTAGCATCCGAGACTTCTTGAATGCTTCACAGCAGTAAAAGAATGTTGTGGACCGCGACCTTAAATCCGTGGCACAGCCTGCCCAAGGAAGATGTGCGCGATGAATCAAGCAAGAATGGATCGAGATCTTACGAGTAGACGAGGCATTGCTCATGCCATCGCCATCGCCACCGCCATGGGAGAGAAACCCTAGCTTGACGGGCTACTTAACGGTCCCCTCGCGTGGCACTATATATTTTGACTCTTTTGTCTTTGCCCTTGAGAAAAAATGTCGAGAGTAGAATATTTGCAAAGAATGGTGGAACTGAATCTGATCAGCGTGGACGAATACCAGCGACTCCACTCCGAAGTCTTGGAGGAAGTCCGCCGAGAAGTCGAGATCGCTAACGCCGGGGACGGAGCTGGAGATCATGGTCACGAGCTGGAGCTGGGAGCGCCGGGACGAGAGCTGGCTGCGATGGAGGCGCGGATGCGCGATCAGATGGCAGCGATGGACGCGCGGGCACGAGACATGGAGGCGCGGATGCACGATCAGCTGGCAGCGATGGCCGCGCAGGCACGGGAGATGGAGGCGCGGATGCACGACCAGCTGGTGGCGATGGACGCGCGGGCGCGGGAGATGGAGGCGCGGATGCACGACCAGCTGGTGGCGATGGACGCGCGGGCGCAAGAGATGGAGGCGCGGACAGCTGCCGGCGGTGGAGGCGTGGGAGCGGATCAGCTGCCGGAGATCGCAGCGATGAGCGACAAGGATGTTGACGAACTAGTGCGCGAGCTGCTCGAAAATCGATCAGAGAGCGACATGGAGGCGATGCGCGAGTGGGCGGCGATGGTGGAGGACGATG
Organism: Selaginella moellendorffii; assembly: GCF_000143415.4. NCBI lineage: Eukaryota > Viridiplantae > Streptophyta > Lycopodiopsida > Selaginellales > Selaginellaceae > Selaginella > Selaginella moellendorffii. The sequence continues at coordinate 1,146,407 of NW_003314263.1, forward strand.
ATGGCGGACCGGAAGAAGAAGGGATGGATTAGCAAAGCAGGTTGCGATGAGGATGGATTTGTTTGAATTCATATTTCCTTTCCCCGCTCCCTAGGGTTTTCAATGCTCGCGAAGTCTTGTTCTTCCTGCCGATCTCCCAGTTCGTGGCGCCAGGCAATCGCGGCATTGGATAAATCTTGCGGCGCCATGCGCTGGAGGTGATATTTCGCAATGCAGGTCGATCGAGTCTCGGCGACTCCAGCGATCAGAGCGCTGGAGCAATCCAGGCTTCCTCCTCTTTCAATCGCCATGGCTTGCAGGCTTAGGGTCGTGATTCTTGGTCCTGGAGCTATTGCGCGCCGTCCTCCATCGCTGGAACGCTTGTTTCTTCCGGCGGCAAAATCCTTCGAGCTTTGACAAGGTGAGTCTTCTTCTTTTTTAATTTTAGACGGCCGCGAATGCTGTGACTGAGGAGGAGAAGCTTCCCAGGGGACAACTTCGCCATGGATCGTTCTCAAGGTATTTCCCACTCCCTTCGTACACCAAGCCGCTGAAATTTTCTGTTGCTGCAGGAGGCACTTAGTAGGAAACTGACAGCGGGTATCTGGAAACTGTTGGTCGAGAAACTAGTGCTGCTCCGAGTTCCATTCATCTTGTCCAAGCCCGAGGAGGTGAGTTTGGGAATCATGGTCAGGCGATCGTCCAAGTTGACGAGCACTCACTGGATCGATGGCAAAGTTGATGGTTACAGCTTCCATCCAGTCCAGGTCTTGCGTTTCAGAGCAAGTGTTAAAGCTCCCTTTGTTTTGTCGCAGGTTGGTGCTCGGGGATTACCCGGATGTGGCTCACGATCGCGACGCTTGGATCCGCGATTGTGAGTATCTATATCCACCTCGGTCACTGTTCCATGAAGAGCTACGCTTGCAACTCAACTAAAGTGTGGCTGCAGGGGAAGAGACGAGCCGGGGCCTCAACAGCTTACAATATACTCGTCGGCAAGCGCGATTCAAGCAGCGATCACCTACAGAAAAAGGGAGCCAAGGGAAAGGGACTTGATCTTCCGGGCCAGGGAAAAAAGTTGGTAAATTCGCAGCATTTTGCTTTTGCATAAGTTTTTGGCTTATCCAGGGCGAAATACAGTGGTGGATTCATCACTCGAGCCCTCGAGTCGATCCTTTCGCATTTTTACCACTTCTACCAGGCGAGGCGATTGGACGCACCAGTTCCCGAGGTACTCTTAAATTTCCTTCGCTGTTAGAAACCTCGATGTCTAGTTTGTCACTCACATTCAGTATAGCCATCCATTCCGAGGCCATGTATGCGTGGATAGAACCAGTTCACCAGTATTCAGCGGCTGCCAGATGTTGGAGCACGCACCTTCCTGATCGAGGTACTGTGATATCTCAGTTCATCAGAGGTGGTGGAACTTTTTCTTTTGTTGTTCTTGCAGGAGCTCAGAACCGCGATAACGTATACGAAAGAGCCATTCGTTTCTTTCCGAGGAATTTTAAACGACGTCAAGGGGCGTATAAAATGTTGGCGGCTGGAATGCTGGCAACAGGTTTGCTCCATTGTAGTCTTAAGTTGATTGACGTGACCGTTTCGCAATTTTGTGCTTTCTAGAATCTTTGCCCCGACGACGTAAATCTTTCCAGTAATATCATTTAGAGAGCAGAGGTCCAAGTTAGTTTTTAGATTTCATGACATACCTCTTTCCTCACACTTTCAGATGGGATCTTAACTGCCGTGCAAACTCTTGCATCTTGTTCATTGGACGCCGGCCTCTGCTCATCCTTGGAGTTGCAGAGCCAACAGTCAATATGTATACGTTTATGACTTCGCAAAGAGCAGGGACCCAAGCTGGACGGGATGGTAAGAGTATATCAAAGTGTGTTCGTGTCAGCAGGGTCTGCGTTTGGGTTCCAGTTTTACTGTTTCTCTTCAGCAGGTTTACGAGAATTCCTGGAGATCATTCTGGCATGGTTAGCTGACACTCAATACCCGTGTTGCTACGGAGAAGGAATTTAACGTGCGCAAGCGATCTGCTACTGCTAGGTGAAATGGTTATTATCTGTGACCATGTCCGTCATTCTTGCGAGGCTAACTCAAAGCGAATGCTTGCAGATGAACCGCAATAAGCTTACGGTAACTGCGTACAAAGAGATGGAATCACCACTTCGGTTTCAGCTCGGGTATGAGGCCATTGCAAACTGAAAACGTTCTCAATGACACAAACTCTTAATTCCAGAAGGAAGAAACTTCTCAGCAGACTCGGTATTGTCAGGAGTATGAGTTGATACCAGCGTTTTGAAGGACGTAGATGACTTGCTCCCCGTGGAAGTGGAGGAGCAAAGAGACCCTTACAGTCTTTGCTTGCTGGATTGCGTCGGTGCCATGCCACTCATCACGAAAGTTCTAACTTCACTTTGCAGTCATGGCGATAGAGAGCCTGCCAGGAAAACATTTATGGGAGAGGATTTTGCTGCTCTTCACCGCACCCAGCCGCAGATTCAAGTACGTAAAAGTCTTCTCTCGCTTTTTTCCTTCCTTTTCCTTGCGTAGCGGTTTCATTCTATCCTCGCATTCACAAACTTTTCTTGTCGCAGGGTCCTGGACATCCCATTCAAGACGATAATTATCTTCACACTGTTCGAGTTCGTCTATCTTCTGGCCTGCTTTGGGATTACGTGGATCCCAATTGCCGGAGTCCTGTTCCCCTTGCTCATCATGCTCCTGGTGCAGATTCGCCAATACTTTCGACCAAAGTTCTTCAAGGCACACCACTGGCCACCGCCGAGTACGAAGAGACCCCCGGAATGCCAAACAACAGAGTGTAAGCTTCGTCCTGTGATATCTTCGTGACCACTTGCGTGGCCACCAGCGGTGGCGATGCCGGCTAGAGCTTGGCTCTCTAGTCGCGTGAGCCAAACGAGGGACTTCTTCTTGCGCCCGAGCTGAAGTAGCAGCCAGCAGTAGACAAGCCCCAGCGAGATCTTGGTCACGTCGAAAAGATCCAGTAAGTCGCCTTGCGGTGTTTTGCCATGGGTAAAATGAGCCATTACGCTCGCAGATCCTGGATAAAAGGTTATGAGTTCCTACTCTCCAAAGAAAAGAAGAATCCGACTCTCCAAAGCTTACGTGTTAGACGCGCCAGTGTTTCCTCTTGATCCTCCCACTCAGTCGTCGCAGCATTTGCGGCCATCAGCTGGAACAAGAAAATGAAACTCTCAATCAGTGAAACAAGGAAACTGTCAAAGAAGATGAAGTTATCACACTCACCTCGTCCAGCTTGGACAAGATGTAGCTGCAGCCCTGGAACTCGGAGCAAAGTGACAAATCCTGGCGCCCATCGCTGGAAGGATCCTGCTGCTGGCGCTGGAAGAAATAAGCGTTGGCGATGAAAAGACGCAAGGCGGCATTGGACACTAGAGCGTACAATATTTGGAAGATGACTGGTCCAGATGCTACACTTGAGCTCCAAGACCGTGCCGCCATGGATCCAGCCCATGTCGTCCAAGAACCTTGTGGGATATCCCACAAGCACTTCATAAATTAAACCCTCAAAGACTTCAAGAAAAGGTAATAATATTTCCTCTATAAAAGATATAAAATTATTATAAATTAATTAGTATAAAATTAATTATTAAATATTAAAATATTATTTTTTATAAATTATTTGATAACATAAATTTTTTATTTAATAGCAATTATTGCCATTAATATTAATGCATTATTATATGCTAAGGATGATTGTATTATCAGTTAGTGATGACAAAAGCTTGAGAGCGAAAGATAGTAGTGTAGGAGGCAAAGGATCACACTCTATTGTGTTTAAGCTATAATAAATTTTCAGAATTTAAAAAATAAAAATAAAAATAATTATTTTTCTAACCTAATTACTTAAAAAACATTATGAAAACTTTACAAAATAACATTCAATTTGATTGCCAAACATTTTAAGTCTAAATGATTCTTAATTAAGTATTATAGTATATAGTGATAGTTTCATGTTATAACCTCTATAGTTTATTGTCACTCCAAGTTTCTAATTCAAAATACTTTAACATTCCTATATACAAGAAACTTTTAAAAGTATTAAATTAAAATTTTCTCACAATCATCTATAGCTTTCAAGTAGAATTTTTTGAATAGAAGATTTGAAACATCATATTGTGTTTCGTAACATGCAACAAAATGCTCAAACTTGATTCTGTCCAAATCACCGATGCTGATGCTTGCCCTTTCAACAAAAGAGTGTCTCATCCTTAAAATGATGTTAATGATATCTATAATAACTTGCAACACAGCCTCCTCATTCACTCATTACTTATTGGTACTTGAGCCTTCCCAAGAATGCTCTTATTTCCTATATTCTAATAGAAAGTGTTCACTACCTTTGGGATACCTATGAAGTGTTCTATACTAACCATAACGATTGATACACAAGTAAGCATCAGGTTTTGATTATAAAAGCCTCTAGCACGTATTGCCATCCAAAGAGAAAGTACAGTATACCTAGAAGGGAGTGAGTTCCACCATACAAATTAACCAAAATGAAATGGTGGTGCAACTGATGCTAGAATTACCACCAATGTCTTTTGATGACTGTAATGAACAACTTCAAATCAAAAAATACATTCTTTCTTACTTTTTTGTCATGAGATACATTTCAGTGTAACAAAATTTGGTCTAAAAAATTACCACTAGAAATGTCACCACCATTTACTGGTGGTGCTTGTATATTTCTCAAGAATATTTAACTGGGTGTTGAAGCAGCGATGACATCAACAGAAAAATGGACCTGAAATATAGTAACACAGAAATACCACCATTATTACAAGCAGTTTGTGTGCCCAGTGTTTCCAAAACTATAAACTTGGCAGTGCCTCTGTGTCATACAATCTTACTACTCCACTCCACTCTCATTCAATAAGAATCTATTCAAAAGAAAGAGTGGAAGACACACTCAATTCCAAGTATGATACTTTATAGTTTGCTTGATGAGACAAATGGTTCATTACAACCATCCAAGCCATTTCCTCGTTGTTTGTACTCAATTTTTTTTCTTATGCTTGCCTGCAGAAAGAAAGAAGTTCCATCCTTTTCCTTCCAACAAAATTAAAGTTCATAGCTCTGACTGTCTATATATTGGCCTCCTCAAAGAACGATTGACTGATGGTAAAAACTGTAGCCTGTGCGATAATACAAACTAAAAGACATGGAAGTTTGAACCCAGCTCATGTGGTAGAGGCACAGTAGTGAGTGCTGCGAGTTGAACATAGGGATCTGTGAGGCCTAGCTTCTCTTCTCAGGAAGAACACTGTGACTTGATCCTGGAGCCCGCATGGGAGGCAAAATTTGGAGGTATGGAGCTCATGCATTTTGCAAGATTCTGCAGGTGTGCCTTCTGGTCGTGACCTAGGGTCCTGGACTTTGCTGCTCAAACGTTGGCCTGCTCGGAAGCTCGGCTTGGTCGGTGGTAATGCAGGTTCACAGTTTGAGAGGCGAGACGTCCATGTAATCCTCGAGCGCCAGCTTCAAAAGAAGAATTTAAGGACTTTAGTACTCGAGGCAAGAACGAGATGGAAGGACTCACTTCACAGAGCGTTCGGGAACGGTAAGATCACCAAGCTGATCATAAAAGCCCAGCTGGGGAGCTGCTGGCTACACAAGCGTGGCAGCCAATGCGTTATCGGCGAGCGACAGAGAACCATCGTTGTCTGCAGCTCTACAACTTGGACGAGCGCCTTGAGCCCCGTGGTCACGCCACAGCATCATGGAGCTTGTGCTTCACATCCCCGTTGTGAGCGTGAACATCCAGCGGAATGACTAAGGCTGCTTGGTCCTCATCCATGTACCATCACTGGACTCTTGCCGCGGTTATGAGCTCCTGCAAGAACATCACGAAAACAATTACAACCCCTCTGATGGAATCACTGCTAAGGGGCTGGCGTACCTGCAGTTTTTGCTCAATGAACGAGTTTGAGGAGTTTACTAGCGTGTCCTGGGAGCATTACACACAAGAAGTAGCTCAAAACGCGAATATAAAACACCACAGAACTAGAGAGGGAAGAACCTTATATATGTTCGTCGTGTGCTAGCAATGCAAAGCATTCACGCTGCCTGCTTGCAACAAAAAGAGCAAAAGGTGATCCTGCGGTTTCCTTCACAGCCTGCCCAAGGAAGAGATTTGCACCATGGAACAAACAAATCGAAATATCTTACGAGTGGAGCTTGGAAGCGCCTCGCTTATCTCGAATCCGGCAGCTATCGCCCTGGGCGCCAAACCCTAGCTTGACGGGCTTGACGGGCTCAACGGTCACGCGTCACCCGTCAGGCATTGACTATATAGTCAACTCTTCCAGCTAGTAATCTTTGCCCTTGACAAAAATGTACACGGCGAGGAGGAGGATGATGCCTCTCGACTTGCTCACGGTGGAAGAACAGGGGCAATTCCAATCCTACATCCACGCGAGACTTGTCCTGGAGATCCAGATCGCTGTCGCCAGGGCCGGAGCTGGAGTTCTCGGACACGTACACGCACAGGAGCTGGAACGAGAGCTGGCGGCGATGGAGGTGATAGAAGAACAAGCGCGAGAGACGGTGCGGACGCGCGCGATGGAGGCGCGGGCGCGACTGGCAGCGGCGGCGATGGAGGTAGCGGCAGCCATCGAGGTGTGGGATCGAGACATGGAGGCGCGGAGGCGGCGGCGCGACGAGCTGGCGGCCGAGACGATCGAGCTTGCGGCATTGGAAGCGTGGGAGCGAGACGCGGGACAAAGGCGCGAGCAGGCGGCCATGGAAGCGGCGGCGCGGGCGGCACTGAGCGAGATGGCGGCGGCGATGGAGCGCGAGCTGGGGCCGATGACGTGCGAGCTGGAGCCGATGGCGATGGAGCGCGAGCTGGAGCAAGCGCTAGCGCTCGAGGTGGCGAACTTAAGCGGGCTGTCCAAAGCGATGGAAGCGCCTGTCGCAGGAGGAGGACGGATGGAGCAGGAGTGTAATTTGGATGGTTCCATGGAGCTTGGCAGTGTGGATGACTTTATCTCCAATGTCTAGCCTAGTCCAAGATTCTTTCAATTCGTATTTGCTTTTCCGCTCATCCTTGCCGCTAGGGTTTGCGCCTTGGCGTCCTTGCCGATCGCAACGATTTCTTCTTCTTCCTGCCAATGCAGGTCTCGATCGATCGGAGTGTCGCCGGCGCCAGCGATCAGAGATCGCGGAGCGCTGGAGGAGCTCGCGGAGCGCAGGAGGAGATCGGGAGGAGATCGCTGAGCGCTGAGCGCTGGAGGTGTGATATTTCGCCACTGCGGAGCAATCTGGGAAGGATCGCAATGGCTTGTTGGTTAGGGTCGTGGTTCTTGGAATTCCCGGCGGCACGGTCGTCCGGAACGCTTTCTTCCAGCGCCAGCAGCAGCAGCCTGGTCAGGATCGAATGGAAGTCGACGAATGTATTGCCCGAGGTAGGTACTGTGATCACAGGCGGTGGAACGTATTTGTCTTGCAGGAGCTCATAACGCTGTCTCACCGCTCACTCGCGGCTCACTCGCGGTCCCTGTGTTTGAAGCACGTCACGGAGACGCTGGAAACTCACGCTGTCTGCCGAGTTTAGCGTCTCATTCGTGCTGCTGTGCCGTGCTATGGCGTGGGAGAAAGCCACCACGTCACGGAGCTTGGAGCCGGAAGAGCTGGGCAAGTGATGGATACAATGGTGAAGTTGATGTAAGCTTTCAATCCATCCATTCCAGCTCGAGCGAGTGCTAAAGTTTCCTATGTTTTTTCGCAGGTGGATTACGATCGCGAGGGTACTGTGAGTATCTATAGCCATCCCATGAAAGCTTGATTGTTTCTTGGCCAAAAAGTTTTTCACAGGCAAGGTGGTATAGTGTTGTCCGATTCGCTTGCCCTGGAAACCTGTACTGGAAGATTTAACCATACAGAGGGGGAGGCATGGAAACACTGCCCCTTTATCCCCTACGAGAGCGCGCTCTTCGCCGAGCTGTTGAAGCACCTGGACGCAGCTGGTACTTTCGTTTGTTAGGTCCTGGCGCTATCAGAGCTTTTTCTAACTTCGAATTTGTCATCTACAGGCTTACTGCGTGGTTGTGGACTGGCATTTCTTATGACGCCGCGAATGATGTTGCAGCTGGGACTCCAAGACGTCTAGGCAGTCCGAATCCTTGGTCACATCGTGGTATGGCAAGATCAAGGTTCTTTGTATCTCTTCCGTTCCCAGGAAATCACTTGTTTATACATCAACAGTGCGTTCATTCCTGATCGCAGTTCTCTTACTTTGATCGGAGTGTTGATGCTCAACAGAAACTTGCACAAGCGCTCCTCTTAGGGCTATGATCTTATTATCTGGGAATACCACCTTCAAACGGAGTCATCCTGCAGTCTCGAAGAGCCTAGCAACGATGAAACACCAGGTCAGTCCATGTTCGTCATTCTTGGGAGGCTAACTCAAAACGAATGTTTGCAGATTAACTGTAAAGGCGGCAAAGTCAGGCACCAATAACAACGAAAGCTGGGGCAGCATTACGGTAACTTACAATCAGCGTACAAGGAGATTGGAATCGCCACTTCGGTTTCAGCCAGCATCATCTCGGGTACATGGCCTTTCCAAACTGAAAACGCTGAGAATGACATACAATTCCAGGTAAGAGACCAGGTATTGAATCAAGCAAAGACTGTAAGAGGTTGCTAGCTCTTTGCTCCTTCTCTTCCACAGGTAGCAAGTATGGACATTCTTTACAGGATCAAAAACACTGGTGTCAACTGCTACTCCTGACAATACTGAATCTGCCGAAGTGTATCGAGGCTGCGTCGGTGCCATGCCAGTCATCAAGGGAATTAGAGAAGCTTCTGATTGCCGGCAGTTCGCTCTTTAGCCGAAGATTCAAGTACGTGAAAGCCTTTTGCTCGTTTTCCGTTGTCCGTCCTCACAAACTTTCCTTGCCGCAGGGTTGTGGAGGACGTGCATGCCGCACTCTTCCAGTTCGTCTATCTCCTGGCCTGTGCTCGTGCCGAGCTTTCGACTTGGCGCTCTCTCCTGGGCAGCAGACGGCATTCTATGGAAGTAGTCCCACGCGCGCTCCAGATTGCTGGACTGGGTGAAGGCGCGGATCCTTGTGTCAAGGACACTGTGTTCTTCCACTCCATCGACTCAACTTCTTGATAATGCGTTTTATGCATAGGCGTATCATGGTGTTTTCAGAAAAGAGATCCTCTCTCAAATAACGAAGGACCGGCTCGACAGTATGCTGATATCAAAGAATTCCATGAGATTCTATCTAGAAAACCTCCATGGCATAGGAGACATTTCCCCGCATTGGGCATTTGCGGTGATTATGACATTCCAACACAAGCTGTTCCTTCTGGGTAAAGCCTTTGCATGGACGAGCTGGAAGTTCTGGTAGCAGCCAATGCCCATTACAGTTGTGGAGTAAACGCTGCGCAGATTGACGCGACATCGGCATATGCCCGCTCCGGGAATATGCTTGGGATAGTACGGAAAGGGGCAAGGACACGGGATATCCGTACATAGTACTTTATATAAAGCGGGAGGGAATAGAGATGGTGCGATGGATCGTGGATCATCCCACAGAGTCGTGGTTCTTGGACGACGCGGGGTGGATCCATGGCGGCACGGTCTCTGAGTGGGAGGATCACGAGGAGACACTGGCGCGTCTAACACGTAAGTTTTGGAGAGTCGGATTCTTCTTTTCTTGAGAGTTAACCTTTTATCCAGGATCTGCGAGCGTGATGGCTGGTTTTTTTCATGGCAAAACACCCCAAGGCGACTTACTGGATCTTTTCGACGTGACCAAGATCTTGCTGGAGCTTGTCTACTGCTGGGTGCTGCTTCAGCTCGGGCGCAACCGGCAGTCCCTCGTTTGGCTCGCGCTACTAGAGGCCCAAGCTCTAGTCGGCACCGCCGCCGCTGGTGGCCAAGGACAACAAGTGGAGAAGCTTTTCTTGTTTCTCCTGGACAACTTCGATTACGAGTCTCGGCCAGATCACGCTAGCTTAGCGAGGCTGAGACAAATCCACGACAGCTTGAGCAGCAGCCTGGTCAGGATCGAATGGAAGTCGACGAATGTATTGCCTGGTGCCCTCCAGATGCTCGAGGTACTGTGATATTTCAGTTCATCAGAGGTGGTGTCCAAACTCTTTCTTCTTTGTCCTTGCAGGAGCTCATAGCTGCGCATGATACGATTGGTGATGATCACGTATACGGCAGTCATGGCCACTTCGCCCACTGGTTTCGGGACCACTCGCGGTCCTACAATCGCTCCCGCCGGTGGAAGCGAGCCTTCTACCCCGTCGACGCGAGCGAGCTCCTCGGCCGCCTTGTCCACTCCTGGATGAGGACCAAGAGAGGTGCCACGGACCACGCGCGGCTCCAGTCCCTGAGTTGCTCCACGAGCAAGGATTTCGTGGAGCACGTCAAGCAGACGCTGGAAAGTAACGTCGCGGAGGAGAAGCGCAATCTTCATCACGCGGCTGCCGTGGTTTTTGGCCCCGAGCTTAGCGTCTCGTTCTTGCTGCTGTGCCGTGCGGTGGCGTGGGACGAATCCACCACCTCACAGATCTTGGGCGCGGAAGAGCTGGGGAGTATCAATGGTAAGCCGATCGTCCAAGTTGATGAGCGCTCAGTGGATACGGTGGTGAAGTTGATGGTTAACGTAAGTTTTGCATACGTTCCAGGTGTTGACTTTCAGAGCGAGTGCTAAAGTTTTCGTTGTTTTCTCGCAGGTGGTGCTCGGGGATTTCCTGGATGAGGCTCACGATCGCGAGACTTGGATCCGGGACTGTGAGTATCCATATCCATCCCAGGAAAGTTTGATTGAATTCTGGTCTTCTTTCACAGGCAAGGTGCTGCTCAAGAAGCGTTGTCCGCTTCGCTTGCCCTGGAAACCTGCGGCGAGCGTCCATTTTCTGGAAGATGTGACCATGGAGAGGTGGAGGGAGATGGACGCTTGGATCCGATCTCCTGGCACACTGAGTGAGCTGGGAATGGCGAGCTACGAGCAAGCTCTCCAGGCGATGAGGGACGCGATCTTCTGGGACGGAAGTGTTGTTGTGGATAAAGCCAGCCAGGAGTTCGTGACGAGGATTGGCAAGGTGCTGGAAGCAAAGGAAGATCAGGTCTACGAGCTGATAGAGATCTACACTGATGAAAGGTTCCAGAAGGCTAACAGTGAGACGGCGGCGGCGAGCAAGACGAGAGGCAGGGGATCCATGGCCGAGTTTGCGGTGGTCGCGAATGCTCACCCCGTGGTAATGGGTCTCCTGTCCACGCGGCAGCGCTGTCACATGTTTATGCGGTCGGGGTGCCCGTTGCAAGGGGGACAAGCCATCACCAAGGTGGATTGCATGATGATTGAGTACGCGAGGCTTCGCGCTGAGCAACGGTTTGACACTACTCACATTGGCTATGCTTGTTACCATGATAACAAGAAGAAATCTTGCATATTCTGCTGAAAGTGATTGATCACAATAAGAATGCGCCCCTCCCCCTTCTCTCAACTTTATCAAAGAGCTCTCAATCCATCCAAGTCCATCAACTTACGGTGCAACCATTATGGACGCTGCTACGAGCTCATTCTATCCAGGAAAGGTGGCGTAAGAAACCTGGGCATATGCTGTGACTGTAGCATACTAACGCACGCTTTCCCTTTGGGGCATATTATCGAGTGGATCTCGTAACTGGGAGTTCTGGAGCATCATACTTGCTTAGTAGGCTGGCTATCAAACACATATTTGGTATGCTCAAGATGTTGTGGAGTACACTCTGTGGAGCACCACCGGTAATATTCCCGCTCTGGGAATATGCGGACCAGTGGAGTGCCGGATTCGAGATTCTTGGCGCCGTGGAGGCTTTTGGTTTCTTCGTGTGTTCTTCATGGAGACCTTGGAGCAGAACAGCCCGGCATTGCGGTAAATCTCGAGCCTTTGTACTCATCCATCTTGACCACGCCGTACAGGTGGGTTCTCAATCCGTACATATTGTCTTAAACTGGAAACTTTATTCATTTGAAATATTTGCCGACTATTTTACAAAAAGCTTTGAATTTTCTATCAACACAGATTTACTCATGCCAAAAAAGTCTTGTTTTTTTTGTTTTTTTTTTCCCATTTTCCTTTTTCTTGATCGATCTTGGTTAAAGAGACGAACTTTATCATATTTAGAGATCGTCAGTTGACAATCAAACGTTTCAGATCGAGCATCTGGAGGAGCTGGATCTCTCTTTTAACAACATTTCTGGGACAGTTTTTCGGAAGGGTTGTGCTGCTGTTGCACGCCTTATTCGCAGCCAAGGCTAGAAATCTAAATTGCTAGAAGCGAAGTAGAATGCTGGTGATAACTTACAAGCTTAAGAGCCGGGAGAGGAGCTGTCCGGTATCATTCGTAATGGACTGTACTGGTGCTTGAATTCCACACGGCTTCTCGTGGTGACCGCGTCCAGGACCTCTGCGTCGCTGGTACCTACACGCTTCGGCGAAGAGCGCGCCCTCACAGGCGATAAAGGTAGCGGTGATCCTCCTCCTTCCATCCGGAGTGGCGATCTCATCACATCCTGCCGTGGTGATCTCAAAACTTCCATCGTGGATTCGGCTTCCTGTACGTCGAAAAACGAAGAAAAAATGTAATTAGCACCAGGAAGATCACGAAGTCAAGCTTACTCTCATTGCGCTGTTGTATGGCATTGCGGGGGCCTCTTCGTACTCGGCGGCGTCCAGCTCTTGCAAGTGGTGTGCCTTGAAGAACTTTGGTAGAACGTATTGGCGAATCGGCACCAGGAGCATGATGAGCAAGGGGAACAGGACACCGGCAATTGGGATCCACGTAATCCCAAAGCAGGCCAGGAGATAGACGAACTGGAACAGTGTGAAGATAATTATCGTCTTGAATGGGACTGTCTCCACGAACGCGGCATGCACGTCCTCCAGGACTCTGACAGGGAATGTTGGTGGATGTTAGAATCGCTACGAAAGGAAAAGAAACGAAAAAGAGAGAAAAGGGTTTTACGTACTTGAATCTGCGGCTGGGTGCGGTGAAGAGTAGCAAGATCCTCTCCCAGAACTGGTTTCCTGGCAAGCTCTCTATCGCCATGACGGCAAAGTAGCCCCATAAAACTGAAGTTGGGATTTTCTTGATCAGTGGCATGGCACCGACGCAGCCTCCAACAAGCAAAGACTGCAAAAGGTTGCTAACTCGTTGCTCTTTCACTTCCACAGGGAGCAAGTCATCGACGTCCTTTTCCGGATCGAAAACGCTAGTGTCAACTGGCAGTCCTGACAATACCGAGTCTGCTGAAGTGTATTGAGAAGTTTCTTCTTTCAGTTCTTTCAATACCTGGAATTAAGAGTTTATGTCATTGGCAACGTTTTCAGTTTGAAAAGGCCACGTACCCGAGATGATGCTGGCTGAAACCGAAGTGGTGACTCCATCTCCTTGTACGCAGATTGTAAGTTACCGTAAAGCTGTCCCAGAGTTTCGTTGTTATTGATGCTCGACTTTGCCGTCTTTACTAGCTTATCGCGGTTAATCTGCAAGCATTCGCTTTGAGTTAGCCTCGCAAGAATGACGAACTTGGGCCGACCTGGTGTTTTAGTGTTGCTAGGCTCTTCGTGTGCATGGGAGACTGCGGAATGACTCCATTCGAAGGTGGTATTCCAAGCAGGCCACAGATAATAACCATTCCACCTAGCAGTAGCAGATCATAGTGGTAAGAAGAGGGCTTGCGCAAGTTGAATTCCTTCTGTTGAGCCAGCTGGGAAGCAACACTGTGATCAAAATAATAGAGCACTGCGATCATGGTTGCTGGAATGAACGCTCCTATGATGTATAAAATGGGAACATCCCGCATTTCCTGGGTACGGAGAATCAGATAAGTAAGCCAGAAAAGTCAAGCAAAACTACAACGAACCTTGATCACTGTCCAATTTGCCATAGCACGATGTGACCAAGGATTCGGACTGTATAGACGTCTTGGAATCCCAGCTGGAGTGTCATTCGCGGCGGCATAAGAAATGCCAGTCCACACGAGAACCATGAGCGGAAGTCCATAGTCAGCTATTAAACCACGCATCCAGCCTGTAAGATGGTAAATCCGAAATTAGAAAAGCTGAAGGCTTTATTTTCTAAGAGCGTACCAGCACCATAGCGCCAGGACCTTGCCTTCCTGCTTTTCAATCCTGTAAGCAGCAGACCGAACGAAAGTACCAAGCCAAACATGCCATTTGAAAAGCGCCAGGGCGTGCTGAACTCTTGCAACGAAGGATCGTCTCGCTTGGGTATACGAAACTCCCCGACGATACCCTGTAACACCGACTTGTTTTTTAGTAGAATAACTCGCTCAAACGTACTTGCCTTGATTGCTTGCTGCATGAAAAGGCCTGCAATGAGCATTCCAAAGAGTTCTCCGGCAATTCTCGTAAACCTGTTGATGATAGAACAAGCCCCCAAGATTGCTAAGAGAAACAGCAAAATTGCAACCCAAACGCAGACCCTGCCGACACGAACTGCATCGGTAAAGCTCAAAAATTCGATATACTCTTACCATCCCGTCCAGGCCAAGAAAAGCTTGGGGCCTAGATCGTCCCTGTTCTTTGCAAAGTCATACATAAACGTATACATAATGACTGTTGGTTCTGCAACTCCAAGGATGAGTAAAGGTTGGCCTCCAATGATCGAGTGTAGGAGCCCACAGAGAGAAGTGGATGCAAGAGTTTGCACGGCAGTTAAGATTCCATCTGAAAGCGTGGCGAAAAGAGGTGTCAAAAGATGTCATGAAATCCAAAAACTAACTTGTATCTCTATCGAGTTGCTCTCCAAAAGATATTACTGGAATGGCCGAAGCGAAAAAGATGTATGTCGTGGGAGCAAATATTCTGGAAAGCAAAAAATTGCGAAACGCTCACATCAATCAACTCAAGACTACAATGGAGCAAACCTGTAGCCAGCATTCCAGCCGCCAATCCAGTCCTGCCTGTAACATTTTATACGCCCCTTGACGTCGTTTAAAATTCCTCGGAAAGGAACGAATGTCTCTTCCATTTTGAAGCAAAAGGTGGTGATGATGGTATCGGGAAGTCAAGAAAATGAAAAAGAAGAGGAGGCTTATCAGATGCAGGCTACGGGCAAAACTGGATTGGTTCTGTTAGCGCCCCCATTCTCTTATTCGTATCTCGGAGAAAATTAAGTTAGAACTCGCTGCACGAAGATCAGGAAAAAAGTGAAAGAACCATTATGAATAAGGAATCAGAACCATGTACCTTGATATTGTGAAGTATATCTTTTGCCCCTTATTCCAAATCTCGACGCAGCGATGCACAGTGCTCCAAAAGGTGGAACTTCGTACATCTTGTTGGTGTCGTTGCAAGAAGCTCTGAAAGCTCGAGCAGCAGCATGGAGCAACAGTAGCAACCCCGCAGGGAGCAACGAAAAGAAGCTTTAGCGATCCATGACTTTGATGGACGATATTATACGCTCCAGAGAAAAATTAGTTCCCCTCTCCATGGTAAACACGTTGAAAAGAAATTGGGATCTGAGCAGCGACTTGGCACTTAGCGCATCATCACCCCCATGTTGATCTCTGGAGCAGCAATCGCGACGACTTTGCTGGTGGGCTTATTTTACGGGATCCGCGATGCCCAGTGAAGCTTCTCTGAGGCTTTTACTTTGCAGGAATTCATATAGTAATTCTGTGGAAGAGTACCAACGACGCATGAAGCTCTGGCATGGAGCTGGAAGAACAAAAAAAAAAAGAAAAGAAAAACAGAGAGAAACAAAGAGTGATCAAAAAACGAGAAAAAAGACGCGGATGGCAAACCAATAACATACCTGTGATTGATGATCGGTGATCTCTCTCTCTCTCTTCCTTCTGCCACGGTTTATTCGGAGTGAATGCCTCTCTGTGTTGTAAACAGCTGGCAATGAAAACCAAGTGCTACCAGACCGCTGGTCGAGCCTTTAACTCCCAAAAGCCACTCTTTGGTAGGGGTTTACATACTTACATGGCGGCTTCTTTCTTTCTTCTCGGGAGGACGAAGAACAAATATTATGGCCTCCTCCGGAGTTGATCCAAATGGAACGCTCGCTAGTCGCTTTTAGCGAGGCATCCTGGAAAGAAAGAAGAAAACCACGGCTTAGCGAGGGATTGCCATTGCCGGAGCGACGACCGAGGACCCCCTCGATAGAAATGCGATCTGCGGAGAGAAGCTCTAGCGCTCTAGCGAGGCATCGCGAATGGCATCGATGGTCGCAGAGCTTAGCGCGCGGCCATAATCGTCGACGGAGGCATCCGATGGAGCAAGAAAGATCGATGCGAGCTAGCGCGCCATATCCCGTGACGCCAGTCTTGATCCTGCGGGGCAAGAAAGGGACCTAGATCAGGGCGCGATTCGCAATGCCGGGCAATATTTCGAGAATGCCAGCGCTGGACAAGAGATTTGGGAGGGACTGCGCTGCGATCCAGCAAATACCTCGATCGATCGATCAAACACACTGCCGCTCGCCGCGCAGTCGATCAAGGAGAGAACAAGAAGAAGCGAGGAACACAGAGCGCTCAAGTAGGCGCTACAGGACAAGGTCACGCTAAGCAGTGCTCCTTAACCTCCGGTAAAAGCTAGAAACGGCCATAGAACCCTGAACCTCGCCAGAATATGCTTCAATCCGACAGAATATCCTGCGCACTTGACGGAGAAGAACATTCCGAGCATCGTGGGTTTTCATGATACTCTCCAAAAGCAATTAACTAACTGAAAGTGGAGGATAAAAGAATCTTACCATTTTGAGTGCTGTAAAAATCTAAGGTGATAAGACCGTGTAAATAACAGGAATGGGAACAATGGCTGGATATTTGAATCTGTCTGTCTCATGCTTCTTGGTTGACACTGCTAGACCTTGTAAACAGTATATGAATGAATGAATGAACGATAGCCATGATGGAAGCGTAATTTACGTCATATACACTGCAATTAAGATCAGAGTATTTACAATAGCAAAGTCAACTAAAACTCTCATGAATGCTCATACCTGATACCAAAGCTTGTGTGTAAATCTTGGACGTGCTAGGCAGCAACTATGTCGTTAGTGCACGAGCCTATGATCCTCTATGATCCTCTTTGCTCCCCAACAACCTATCGTAGTAGCATGCGCGCCCTAATTTCCGCACCCCCTAATTCTCGTAGATGGTTCGCTGGGAGCTCTCTTTCTTAGAGATCCCATGGAGCAAAGCAAGTCCATATTCGTCCGGAAATAAAGGAAATAAACTAAAAAACAAATACAATATTACATTTTCTAATAGTAAATAATTTACTAACAAAAAGAAATGCGTATAGCCTAGATCCCTAGGACAGAAAAGCCGAGAAAAATGGTGGCGAGTTGCAAACAAAAGGACCATTGCGCCTGTAAGGCTGAATTCCTGACGAGAGACGCAAGCCTAAACAAGGACTAGTCTCGGGAGGCCAACTGGCGGGTGGGGTTAGGGCACACGCCACGTAAGCGTGCACTTGGGAGCGTGGTCGTCATGTTTGCGCCATTCGTGTCTTTCCGCCTCGGGAAATAATGCGTTAAAACATAGTGGCTCTTGTCTTGGAAAGGGGGTGATTGCTCAATAATGGGTCTAGCACTTTAGATCCCCTTTTTTTCTTTCTTTCTTTCCAAATTCCCAAGCTCCAACCAAACTTTCGTCCTTGTCTTTGTGCATCTGAATCTGGGTGGCGGACTACGCGTTCTTTTGCAGTGTGGCCAGCCATGCAAGAACTAGAATATGTATAGGCGCTGGCTCGCAGGAATCGAACCCCCACCTCATTTTAAACGGGAAGATTTTCGCGCGAAAAAAGCCCTAAATTTGATCTTAGGTTAGGGCAATGGCGAGGCGCTGGCGATGGATATTTCGATCGATCCGGGAGGCGCTGGCTAATATTTCGATCGCTCCTCAATCCAGGTAACTCGGTGGCCTTGGTTGGGATGCGCATTTGAGCTGGCCTTCTCTGGCGAGCAAAATCACAGGCGCTACTACTGGAGATTCCAGAACAATAGACAAAGCTGCGCTGGACGTACGCGTTGTTTTTTATTTTCTTCTTCTCTGAGTCGTGAAGTGATGGAACTCGACAGCTCGAGGATTCCGCATTTATCCCAGGTAAGCTGAGCTTGCTTGAAATCTAGAACTAAGACTAACGATCCCAAATTGTTACAGGGGGGCATTTTTTTTCTCCAATGAATGGCTGCTCTAGTCCTGGACAGCCACCAGGTACAATCCTATGCAGCGCTTATCCGCCAGTGTAGCGGCCACAGTGTCACGGAAGCCAGGAGAATCCACGGACTTATCTCCGCAGCTGGTTACGACCAGGACAGGTTCCTGAGAAATCTTCTGATAGAGATGTACGGGCGATGCAAGCTTCTCGAAGAGGCGCTGCTCGTGTTCCAAGGAATCCGGTCTCCGAACCAGTTCTCCTACAACTTGCTGCTGGCGGCATTCGCCCACAACGGGGAATTGCTCCAGGCACAGAAACTCTTCGACGACTTGCCCGCTCGGGACGTGGTCTCGTGGAATCTGGTGCTCACGGCCTCCGTCCAGCGGCAGCATAACCAGGAAGTTTTCGGCTACTACAGGAAGATGAGGCTCGAAGGATTTCGCTGCGACGAAATCACGTTTGTGACGATCCTCGCGGCCTGTACGAGTGTGGCGTTTCTATCCCAGGGACAGCTTGTCCATGCTCAGATCATGGACGCCGGCCTGGAGCTTCACGTCTCGGTTGCAACAACGCTGGTTCACATGTACGGGAGATGCTTAGAGGTGGATCGAGCGGTGCGAGTTTTCGAAGGCATGGCCGAGAAGGACTTGGTGTCCTGGACGACGATGGTGGCTGTGTTTGCCGACACTGGGAATGTCCAGGAAGCTTGGAAGACGTTTAACCGGATGCCACAGAGGAACGTAGTATCCTGGACGACAATGCTAGTTGCTTATGCGGAGAACGGACACTTGGAACGGGCAAAGTATCTCTTCGACAGGTTTCCTCAGCGGGACGTGATCGCATGGAACGCAATGGTGACGGCTTACGTTAATGGGGGTGTTCTAGACGGGGCAAGGTCGGTTTTTGATGAGATGGTGGAGAGAAGCAAGGCAACTTGGAACATCATGCTCACGGGATATGCCCAGGGAGGGCAGGCTTTGGAGGCCTGGGAGCTCTTCAGGAAGATGGACTTGGAAGGTTTCCAGCCGGACAAGATAAGCTTCGTCTGTGTGCTGGAGAGCTTGCCCGGGGATTCAGCAGAAGCAGGGATCGTTCACCGTGAAGCGCTGGAAACAGGTGACATTTCGGAGGTTTCAGTGGCGACTGCGCTCGTTCATATGTATGGCAAGTGCGGGAACCTGAGACGAGCTCGGGTAGTGTTTGGGGAGATGAAGAATCGCAGCCTCCTGTCGTGGAACGCCATGCTCTCGGCGTATGCCCGCAACGGGCATGTCAGCAGCATGGTTGGATTCCTGAGCGAGATGAACAATGGTGGAGTGGAGCTCAACGCTGTGACTTTTATCAGCGTTCTGGCGGGGTTTAGCCACAGGGGTCTGCTCAAAGACGGCCACAGCAACTTCATCTCGATCGTCGCCGACTATGGAATCACGCCGATACTGGATCACTACATCTGCATGGTCGATTTGCTCGGAAGAGCTGGGCAGGTCGAGGAAGCCAAGGAGCTGATTGAAAACATGCCGTTTGATGCCGACTCTGCTACATGGACTGCTCTCTTGAGCGCTTCCAGGATTCACAAAAACGGATCAAACGACACTGCGGCTGCTGCTCCTGAGAAGCTCATCGAGTGCCATCCTCAAATCTCCGGGCCTTACGTGCTGCTATCAAACATTTACGAGAGCCCGTCAAAGCTAGCAGCACGAGGCTAGAACATCGTCCGAGTTTGCAGCTTCGACGTTGGTGTTGGACAGCATCACGCATGCCGCGGCTCGAAACTCCGGGCTCATCTCCACGAGCCGCTCGGCTGCTCGCTGGCCGCATTCGGCACTGGCGTTCCTCCGGCAAGCCCCCAGCAAAGTCATCCACGCGATGTCGTCTGGCTCAAACGGCATGGTATTGATGAGATCCTCCGCTTCCCGCAGCTTCCCACGCCTGCAAAGAGCGTCGACTACGCAGACAAAGTGATCCTTCTTTGGAGCGATCCCAAAGTCCTGCTGCATCGACAAGAAGAAGAACCAAGCCTCGGACGCGGCCGCAGCACTGGCGGTGTGGCTACACGCAGAGAGAACATTGACGAAAGTTATGCTGGTAACGTCCACTCCCTCGAGCTTCATGGCTTGGAATAGCTCCAGCGCCTCTCGGCCATGACCATTCGCAGCGTAAGCTCCGATCATCGAGTTCCAAGTCACTTCGTTCGGCCGGGGCATGGTATCAAACACACTCCGGGCCGTGGGAAGAGCTCCACACTCGCTATACATGGACAGGAGCGCGCTGGCCACCACAGTGTTGCAGCCGAGGCCGGTCTCTACAGCTTCGACGTGGATCCTCCTTCCTTCGGCAAGCAGTGACAGGCTTCCACACGCGTTCAAGGCCGTGGAGAAGGAGCTCTCGTCCGGAAGGAAGCCATCCAAGTCCATCAACTTGAACACCTCCACAGCTTCTCTCTGGCAGCCATTGTGGACGAAGCAAGTAGCCATCATGTTCCACACGACGGCGCTGCGAACCGGGAGGCTGTCAAACATCCGCTTGGTCTGCTCGATCTCGCCTCTCAAGCTGTGAGCCTGCATCACCACCGTGTACACGACCAAGTCGAGCTCCGGCATGGCTTCCAAGACGTCCCGCGACTCCTCGAGCAGTCCCTTTTGAGCGAAGCCGTAAGCCAGAGCCGCCCAGGAGAGAGCATCACAGCCAGGCATCCTCTCCAGCACCGCTCTCGCCAAGTCGAAGAGCTCGGCTCGAGCACAGGCCGTGATCAGGCTCGTCCAGCACACGACGTCTCTTCTGGGCATTCGATCGAAGACCATCTTCGCGTCACCGGCCTGGTGCTCGTTCTGCGCGTAGGCCGCGAGCATCACAGTCCAGCAGACACTGTCGTGGCTGGGCATCTTCCAGAACGCATCCTTGACGCTCCGGCCATCGCTCTCGTCGCTCCCTGGAAACGTTTGCAGCAGCAAAGTCCAGGACACTAGATCACGACCAGACGGCATTCGATGGAAGTAGCCTCGCGCGCCCTCCAGATCGCCGGACTGAGTGAAAGCTCGGATCATCGTGTTCCAAGTCACCGTGTTCTTCCACTCCATCGACTCAAACAGCTTCGCAGCGTCTTGAAAATGCCCGTTTTGCGCATAGGCGTTTATCATGGTGTTCCGAGAGAATAGATCCTCGCAAGCCATTCTCTCAAAGAAGAGCTTCGCACTGCGAATATCCCCGGACATGGCATATACCGCTACGGCAACATTCCAAGAAACCACATCCTTGTCCGGCATCTCATCGAATATATTTTTTACCTGGGCAATTTGACCAGCTCGACAGTATGCTGACATTAAAGAGTTCCACGAGATTCTATCCAAGAGAGGGGTCTTGTAGAAAACTTCCATGGCGTGGGAAACATGCCCGGCCTGGGCATATGCTGTGATGATGGCATTCCAACACACACTGTCTCTACTGGGCATATCATCAAAAAGAGACCTTGCATGGACAAGCTGGGAGTTTTGGCAGTAGCCAAGGATCATCACAGTTGTGGAGTAGACACTGTGAAGCGCCATCTTGTGGAAGATTGACGCCGCATCGACAATATGCCCACTCCGGGCATTTGCTGAAACGAGAAATGACCAAGAGTGGAGGTTCTTCTGGCGAATGTGGTCGAATGCGGCAGATGCCAAGGCGATGCTGCCGGTGCTTGCGTACATCTTGACGAGAAAATTCCCAAGTATAGTGCCGGTGTCGAGATTCTTGGCTCGGATCTCCGCGTGGAGACGCTGGCCGTCGTGGAGGCATTTGGATTGGCAGCAGTTGCGGAGGAGCTGTGAATAGTGGTGGTGGTCTTCCTTGATGGACGAAGCGAGAGCATCGTTTAGGCGGGCTAGGGATGAATTAGGCGATCTCTCAGCAGGGATTCTTGGAAAAACCATGCATGATGCAAGGGTTAGAACTTAGATATTAACTTTTGTGAAAGAATGAATGATCTCGATCGCTCTATCCCAGCACGATCAAGATTGGCAGCAGCAAAAGAAGCTCCTAATTTCAGCGCTACAAGAATGCGCTGGCTTGCAAGAAGGAAGGCAACTCCACGCACAGATTTCATCGCAGGGACCAGCTGTTGCTAAATCTGCTGATCAAAATGTACAGCGACTATGGCAGGATCGATCTGGCTCAGTATATCTTTGAAAGAATGCCGCTGATTCTTGGCATATGCCCAGAACGGGGGGCAGAGGTTCTCTCCATGAAAACGCAGTCATGGAATTTGATGATCCAGGCATGAAGAAGTTGAGACCATTGCAGTGACTTTTAGCAGCGTTTTCATGCCTGCGCTGCCGCTGCAAGCCTCTCGGACACACACTTTCATTTCGAGGCTCTCGATCGAGTTCGCTTGTTTTCCTGTGAGAAACCTTGTTTTGTGGAGCTCCATGGTATAGCAGTGAAAGTCTGGCCGTGTTCCAAGCAATGGACTTGGAAGGCATGGCACCAAACGATGAGTATCATATCTGCAGCATGTAGTCACGGGGACTGCTGGTGAGGATGCATGGGAATCAGCCAGGGATGGATTATTTTGAGTATCACTCCTGGATCATCCAACACTCAACATATTTGGTGATCCAACCTCTGTTATGAGCTTTATGGTAATAGAGTAAACCCAGAAAGATTGGAGGGTGACCATACTATTTAGTTTAGTCAATAAATGTGATCATGATTTTATCACAGCTGCAGCTGGTATATATGTAACTGTGGAAGTTATTTCTGTTTTTCATGATACTTCAATGTTATTACATATAAACTTGTGTTTAAAACAACTATGTTATATTTAATTATTTATATTGAACATATTTAGCTACTAAATACATCACCCTTATATCTGTACATTAACTATTAAGAAGCTTAAAGAGATTGATAATTCAAAAGATAATATTTAAAATTAACTATAATTAAGGTTTGAGTATTTTCTGTTCAAAAACATTTAAAAACATTTAATTACAATAATATATATATATATTAAAAAACTAATTTTTTACTTCTAAATTTAAAAGGTAAATTAAATAATTTAATTTACCATTTAACTTTTTGAAGATGAAGGTAAAATTATAAGAATAAAAATTTATTGAAATTATCAATATTATAAAGTTTTGATAAATTACTATTAAATATTTTAAGAGAAATTAAATGTTTTACAAAAACTTTTAGTGAAACTAATATTTAGGATAAGTATTTATTTAAATTATTTATTTCTATTTTATATGAAATTTTACATTTTATTGATTGATAATAAAACCAAATAATAATGGACAAATAAGATCATTATAATAAAAAGTATATCTAGAAATAAAACTATAACCATTTGTAAATTATATAAAATAAAAATGTTTAATATTATTTAATAAATAAATAAATATATATATAATATATTATAATTATTACTCACAATAATGTATTTTTTAAGTTAAATTTCAACAATGGTATTAATCACTATTACAATTTATGTAATCACTGTTGGGATTACTAATTGCTTCATTATAGTGACATCGTAATATTGGAAAACATGAGAAATACTTTATATCACATTATAGTTTTCAAAGAAGATATACCAGTTATAAATTAAAGTTAATTGAAACCAACAATATTATAATGCAATATTAATTAAATATATAGAATGTTTTTTATTTTTTACTAGCATAATCATATAAAAAATAAACTTCATATTCTTATGGTTATATATCACAATTGAAATCATTATTATCAATAAATTTATACATCTTGAAAATTGAAAAAAACAATCTTAATTTCTATATGAATTATGGCACTTTGTAAAAGTTTTAAGAAATATAATAATAAATTATTTATTTATTTATTAAATTTAAACAACTCAAAATAATATATACTTTACAATAATGTTGTTTCAAAAAAAAAAAGTTTTTTTAGTGTTTCAAGCAAAAACTCAAAACACTGTCTCAAGAGTGCTGGATGATCCTCAAGTCACTTAAATCCAAGGAGTGAGACGCAGCTATTTCCTTGGCTTCCTCCACCTTTCCTGTCCTTCCAAGCAAATCCGCCAAGCACGCAAAATGATCCATCCCTGGCTGAATCCCATAGTCCTGGAACATCCTCACGAAGTAGAGCCTGCCATCTTCCAGCAGTCCCCCGTGACTACACGCTGAGATGATACTCACAAAAGTTACCTCGTTCGGTGCCATGCCTTCCAAGTCCATTTCTTGGAACACGGCCAGACTCTCGCTGCTATACCCACACTGGGCATATCCCGCAACCATGGAGCTCCATGAGACAACATTCCTCACAGGCATTTGCTTGAAAACACCCGCAACACTCTGGAGCGCTCCACAGCTCCGGTACGCGTCCATGAGCGAATTGGACACAACAGTGTCAAGCTCGATCGAGAGCCCGGAAATGGAGCTGTGGATCTTCCTTGTGTCTGAGAGGCTTGCAGCGGCAGCGCAGGCATGAAAAACGCTGCTCAAAGTCACTGTATTGGGTTCCACTCCTTCATGCTGCATTCTCTGGAAGATTTGCAAAGCCGAATTACGATGCCCATTGCGAGCATATGTGGTTATCATTGCCGTCCAGGCAACTACATCCCTATTATCAATGCTATCAAAGATAATTCGTGCTTCTAACACTCCACTGTGTTTGCCATAGCAATCCACCAGCGCTGTTTTCACTTCCATGGCTTGAAATGCGTCGTTGCCTCCCTGGACGGCGCTCTCATACACACTCTTTACCTCCTCCAAACTCGAGCACGCCTCGATCGCGCTCACGAAGGTGATGGCATCGGCGGAAGAAGTATCGCCTTCCAGATCCATGGCGCACAGCAGTAGAATCGCATGCTTGGATCTTCCATTGCGATTGCATGCCGAGACGATCGCGTTCCAGATCGTAGTGTTTCTATGGGGAGTGCCATGGAAGAGATTTAGAGCTAGTGGTAGATTGCCATTGTCGGCGAGCGCCGTGATCATCGTCGCGGCGGCCACCACATCCCTGGCATCGTCCCGGAGAGCATCGAAGATCTCTTGGGCTTGGCGAGGTCTGCCGAGCCGACCATACATCTTCATCAGCTCGTTCGCCACGTGTTGGCAGCCCACGTCGCTCCCACCGTCGCGGGCAACGGCGTGCATGAGATCCGCCATCGCCAAGCTCGAGCAGCAGCTTAGCACTGGTGCGATGGCGAATCTATCGGGTTTTACGCCGTCGAGATCCATCAGTACGAACAGTCGGAAGGCACGATCACCATTGCCGGCTCTTGCTTGCGCCTGGATCATCGAGTTCCATGACACGGCATCCCTTAACGGCATCTTGTCAAAGAGAACCTCTGCCTGTTCAAGATGCCCGTTCTGGGCATATGCTACGAGCATGATGTTCCAAGAGAAAACGTTCCTCCGCGGCATTTCCTTAAAGATGTATTGAGCCAGATCCATCCTGCCATAGTCGCTGTACATCTTGATCAGGAGATTTAGCAGCAGCTGGTCCCTGCGAAGGATGTGGCACTGTGAAATCCGTGCGTGGAGTTGCCTTCCTTCTTGTAAGCCAGCGCATTCTTGAAGCGCTGCAATTAGGAGCTTCTTTTGCTGCTGCCAATCTTGATCGTGCTGGAAAATCCTGGCTGGGACGACGTGCATGATCTAAAGCGATCGAGATCATTATATCTTGGCTGTGTAAACTATCACCACTACAGTACTACCGACCATCTATAACTGCGATCCATCCATGCGATGCCAGCCGTCACGATGGGGAGGACGTCTACTGCCAAATTCGCTGATTTACGCCTACGGCCGCCTCCACAGCGCCATCGTGGAGCAGGGAGTCTTCGATCGATGCAAAATCTCGTCTCTGACGATGATCTCGGTGTAGAACGCGATGCTGCTGGAGGCGCTGGCGATCCACCGGGCCATGGACGTGGAGGGCGACGAGATCACGGTGGTGAGCGCGCTGGATGCCTCCTCTACGATGTTCTCGCGGATGATCCAGTGAAACTGCCGTGGCCAAGAGGCGCTGGATCCACACGCTGTTGATCGAGTCGGGGCTGCTGCTCGATCGGTCAAACACCACAACCACCACCACCACCACCACCACCACCACCACCCTGCCGTCAACGTAAGGCCTGTGTTGTTGCATGATCGAGGGGACTGACTGCTCTTAAGGCGCTCCAAGTGATCGTATCTTGCTTCTATCGTCTAATCCGCGAAGTTGTCCTCGGCAAAGATATATGAGATGGCAAGTGGATGTCCGCAGCATTGCCTCGGCATCTGCCTCTATTCGCCAGAAGAGCCTCCACTCGTGGTCATTCCTCGTTGCAGAAAATGCCCAGAGCGGGCATATTGCAGATGCTGCGTCAAAGATGGCCCTTCACAACTTTATAACTGTCATGATCCTTGGCTACTGCCAAACTCTCAGCTTGTCCAGTCACGGGCTCTTTCTGATCATATGCCCAGTAAAGACAGCGTGTGGTTGAATGCCATAATCTCAGCCTATGCCCGGGCCGGGCATGTTTGCTACAAGCAGCGTGTGGAGCACTGAGATGGTAAAAGTCCGGGACGACACACGCGACTCTGGGGCCGTCTCGATCGATCCGGGACAAGAGCTCCGCGAGTGGATCCTCCATTCGGAAGATGGCCTGGGAGAAGGCGGCCTGTGCGTCGAAGTTCTTCTCATCGAAGCCATTGGAAAGTCACACGTTCATAGAGATGAACTCGAAGCGAATGTCGTGGCCATTATTCACAGGATTGTCCTCGCTCTTCCAGGATTGCTGCAAGGTTTCGTGGATGCTATCAGCGTTGATGACTCCGAGGAGCGCAAGCTTGCGGGCGAGATAGATGATTGGAACGACATGTCCCTGTGCTAGAAGTGGGATAAGAACAACGTGAAGTTTCGAGAGAGAGCCCATGGATGATGATTAGACCAAGAAACAAAAAAGAAACTTTTCAAAGAGGAAGTTTTGAGGGATCGTTTGAGTTACCAGCACTTATGGGCTGAATTGGGCATTGTTGTTTCTTTTACGTCTTGCCTTTCATTATTTCTGATTTGCAATAGGAACCATATAGTCCAGTATTGGAGTAATGTTTAGTGGTGAGAATTCTACGTTGTGGCTTGAACGAAAACTGACTACTCTGAATCAACAATTGAATTTATTACTAGAGCTATAAAGATTTTATTTGATTTAAGATAGATTTGAGTTTATAAACGGTTTTAATTCCCTTTAAAAACCTTTAAGGTTTTTAAAACCTTTAAGCTCAATTTAGGTAGTCTTTTAGCAAAATTCAATTTGCTTGGTTGCTTCGTTTGTTGAAGATTGTGTAGATCAAATTCCTCGCACTCTGAGTGATGAGTGGAAGTCCTGTCAAAAACTATCAGTTTGCATTGAGGCACTAGCGTTAACTTCCCCTCGATCTTTACATCAAAGTATCTGATGGTCAACTCTCGCGTTTTAGGGTTGGGCTTGTCCTGGTCAAAGTATCCCAGTGGAAACCACCACTGGCAGGGATACTCTATGTTGCCCCACAACTGGAACTTGTAATACTGGAGATTGGATCGAATAATTGCTTTCGTGACAAGAGTGTCTTTGGAAAGTTGGCCAACTTTAAAAGGTTTTTGATAGTCCACCTTTCGAGGATTGATGTATTTCAACTCAAACTCCTCCACGGGCATTTGGGCATTGTCTTTGCCATAGAAACTCACAATTGTAGACACCTCAAATCCAGAGAGAGGTTTGACAAGGATGAATCTCAGCTTGGTGAGCTTGAATCTTGCTTCTCGACCTGTTTTACCCAAAAACTTCCACTCTCCATCTTGGTCCTCTTTCCCAAATACTTCACACTCTAAATTGTTGGTGTTGGAAGACAATAAAATCTTCTCCACTTTCATTACCCTTGGGAGTTCTACAACTAATTCTTTGCTATGAGCCATGAGAATCCTATCAAACCCTAATTCTTGGAACTCTTATATAGAAGTTCCACAAAAGGTAGCTGCTTTGTGAGAGGTTCCAAAAAAGACGTCAATCTTTCTTTTTAATCCAAAATATAAAAAATTAACTCTTTTTGCAATTTAAACCCTTTATATTGATCCTTTGAGAATATTCTTGTTTAATTGGGAAAAAATACCAAAACACAGTATTAACTCTGGCACCATCTTGAGAGTTTGTAAATATGCTTGCATGAAATGAAAGTCCAGAACTGAAGACAGTAAAATGAAAGTTAGACAACTTACTTGGCAAAGCTCTTGAAATGCTTGCCTCTGCCGAAAATAGTCACTCATGCAAAACTAGAGTGTGAGATGATTTAAAGACTGTAACTATCATCTGGCATCTATGAAGTTACCCTTTTTGGCATAATATTGTATTTAATATCAAAGAGAAGCTTTGGTTTATGCAAATGCCCGTTCTGGGCATATGCTGTGAGCATCACATACAGCAAACGAGATTCTTAGGCAAGGCGCGATCGAAAACCATCTTAGCGGAATCCACGTCGCCCTCTTGGCCATAGGTGACGATCATGATCGTTGCCGCGACAGCGTTTTTTAGCAGCATCCCCGCGAAGAAATCAATTGCCCGAGCGAGATCCCCATTCAGGAACATGATCGTCCAGGAGAAAAGATTGGGCG
This sequence comes from Selaginella moellendorffii, assembly GCF_000143415.4. Classification (NCBI taxonomy): domain Eukaryota; kingdom Viridiplantae; phylum Streptophyta; class Lycopodiopsida; order Selaginellales; family Selaginellaceae; genus Selaginella; species Selaginella moellendorffii. The sequence goes on from NW_003314263.1 coordinate 1,175,192, forward strand.
ATTGCGTAGTCGTTACATCTCGTGACTCCCCGACTTTCTGGAAGTCTCTGTCATGCATGAAAAGTGGAATGTCTTGCGATCTTAGCTGCATTCCAGGGATGTAAGAAATCAGCTTGTCAACTCCCTCTGGCAACCACAAGCTTGAGAACTTCCATGTTTTCTTAGCACACACTTCTAGATCGGTCGAAGCTTTACCTTTGACAGGAACCTCTCCCATCTCCAGGAGCTTTGGAACGTGGAATTCGATGGCAGCCCAAGCAGCATTTCCCGGCCAAAAGCCCAATCCTGCCTTCTTTGCAGCGTGTGGAGCACTGAGATGGTAAAAGTCGAGACGACACAGCCGTCTCGATCGATCCGGGACAAGAGCTCCGCGAGTGGATCCTCCATTCGGAAGATGGCCTGAGAAAAGGCGGCCTGCGCGTCGAAGTTCTTCTCATGGAAGCCATTGGGAACTCGCAAGTCCATAGAGATGGACTCGAGGCCCATTATTCACAGGATTGTCCTCGGCTCTTCCAGGATTGTTGCAAAGTTTCGTGGTCACAGTGACTCCGAGGAGCGCGACCTTGCGGGCGAGATAGATGATTAGAACTTCCCTGTGCTGGAAGTGGGATTGAAGTGTCGAGAGAGAGCCCATGAACAAAGAAGAAACTTTTCAAAAAGGAAGTTTTGATGGATCGTTTGAGATACCAGCAAGATTTATTTAATTTAAGATAGATTTGAGTTTATAAATGTTTTTAATTCCTTATGAGAACATTTAAGGCTTTTAAAACCTTTAACCTCAAATGGGGTAGTTTTTTTAGCAAAATCCCATTTGTTTGGTTGTTTATCAAATTCCTTGGAAAGTCTTGTTAAAAATTATCAGCTTGCATTGAGGCCCTAGTGTTAACTTTCCCTTGTTCTTCATGCATTCTTTGATAGAATATTCTCAAGGAGTTTAAAAAGGATCAATATAAAAGCCTTATGAAGAGTTAGTTTAAAGATTTTGGATTTGTAAAAACGATTAAAGTTTTTTTTGGGATTTGTGAATTATTCACAATACAGGGTTATGAATTTAAAGAGACTCTGACTAAGTTATCACTCATTTTAAGTTATGATATAGTATTAAATTCACCCTAGATGCAACAACACTACCTAAATTGGATTGCAATGGAAATAAAAGTAAAATAATCTTTGACATGAATAATATTGTATACTGTCTCACTAATTTATCTTGGTCAAGAAGGTTAGGAAGGATCAATCAGCATATATGTAATACCCTTTATGATGTAAGGAGAATTGATGACTACAAAATCATAGATAATGGTTATCAAACATCAGGCATATCACTTGATCTAGTAAATAAACTTAAGCTCCCTACAGCTCACAATCACAAGTGTAATGAGTCCAAATGCAAATGATCAGCTGAAAGAAGGGTATAGAATTGAAAATTTATATAAGTTTTGGAAAGTTTTTAGTTCTTAGGGAAGATTGGCTTCATAAGAATGTGGCAATTATTAACTTTAGGAATCACATTGTTACGTTTAAGTGTAGTGAATTAAGTTGGTGGCACAGATTTCAATATCCACATGGTATATAGGAATCTCCATTATAAATAAATAATAAAAACAGAATAATATTTATCACGATGGAACACTAACACTCCTTTCAACTTCAACAGAGTGGATCTTACAGGCACTCACAAAGCATCCGCAGTTGGAAACAAATAGCATTATACTTATGATCTCCTCAGCATCATCCAAGTGTGTATATCCACTTACAGGACGAGCGCCCTCTTGTATTCACCTGCCTGTAGCCAAAGGCAATGAAATTTTCGTCAAACTCGTGGGTGTGCTTATGTGCTCTATCAGGAGACATGCTCTTCACTTTCACCATTTTGACCACTCGAGTGTCCAAGCGACTGGAATGGCTTCACGGTACGAAGTTTCGATTTAATCCCGTTTAAACAGAATAATATTTAGCACGATGGAATTGCGAGCAACACTAACCCTCCTTTCAACTTCAACAGTGTGGATCTTGCAGGCACTCACGAAGCATCCCCAGTTGGAAACAAATAGCATTATACTTATGATCTCCTCGGCATCATCCAAGAGCCCACAAAAACACCTATCAAGCAGCATAGTGATCTCACTTGGGACTTAGATCATAGTCAGAAACCATTGGAGCCAAAGCGTCTCTAGCAGGGATTACCAGCCCAAGGTGGCAGCAAGCTATCAAAAGGCCCATGAAACTCTTGAGATTCAAGACTTTAAAGAGCTGAATGGACACAGTAGATTCTGGGCAAACGATACAATAAGAATGGTCCTACTCATGATGTTTGGCTGTAAACAGCATCTAAACAATGCCCAAGCATCGTCCAAGTGTCCATTTTGCCCGTACGCTCCGATCATGCAGAACTTCTACAGTGTCAAACAAGCACTTTGCTTCGCATACATGCCCTCGTTCGGCATATGCAGTGATATAGAATCTCGTAGAACTCTTTGATGTCAGCATACTGAAAATTTGACGAGATGCCGGACAAAGATGTGGTATCCTGGAATGTCGCAGTAGCGGTATATGTGCTGTCCGGGCGCCAAGCTTTTGTTTGAGAGAATGGCTTGCGCTTGAAACACCATGACGGGTGAGATTTCCCTGATATTGTGAAGACCGAGGCATGGGTCAGGCTTCCCAGGTAAGCTTCCCTCAGGATCTTGTGGATAACTATCATAAGTTTAATTCCCAAACTATTGAAAATGCTAAGAAAATGAGTAATGCTATATGGATTCGCTAGTTTCTACGAGGTAATCTGCATCCTCATGTAAAAAGAATAAGTAATACATGTCAAGCTCAAGCTCCGAATCATCTCCGTACGAATGCCGGTGGCAGCCTCCTCTCAAGCGCTCTAATCAGTGCTCTTTTGCTCCACTTCGCCACCTCCTCCTCCCCTTCCAGACCGCCACCGCCACCGCCACCACTCACCGCCACCTTGAGCCGACTCACAGCCTCCACAAGCTGCCCCCGCAGTCTCTGCGACAGCAACACCCCGGCGCTCGACACACACTCCTTGTAGAGCGGCAAATACGCCACCGTCGCCTGGAGCTGGAGCGGCAAGTCCTGGAGGCTGAGCGGCGACGACCCACGCTTGAGCGCGCGCATAAAGTTAACGTGGTGCCGGGCCCCGATTTGCCGCCCCGCGGCAAATGCTGCAAGCGACCACTCCTCGGCCAGGAAATCCCGCAGCTCGAGCGTCACCCCCTCCTCCTCGGCGGCGGTGGCGATGGCGTCGGCCACGCGGTACGTCTCGTCGGGATTTCCCAGGAAATCGGCGTGGAGGAGAAACGCGATGCCCTTGAGCGATCCCGCGCTGCGTTCTCCGGCGGCCTTGAGGATCTCCCCGCTCAGAGTGTCGAGGACGTGGGCTGGGACGTGGTCGAGGAGGTATGCCGCGGCGTCGATCCGGCTGCTGGAGGCGGCGGCCGTGAGAGCGAGGCAGAGCTCCATGTCTTTGCAGCCGCGGGTGACGAACCATTCTACCACCTCGAGGGATCCTCGCTCCGCGGCTCGCATCAAGGGGCCGAGGAAGGAGGTGGCGCTGCCTTCGTGGACGAGGCACTCCATGGTTCCGAGCTTGCAGTAGTGCGAGGCGAATCCCAGGGCCAAGTCCACGTCCAGCTCCACGCTATTTCGCTGGGCTATCTGTGGAAGAACAAGGAAGAAAACCATTGTTTGTCACTTGATCTCCACAAACAAGAGCTAAACAACACACACACACAGATGATCGAATCACGAAGAAAAGAGAGGAGAGCTAAGAACAAGATGATCGATCGAATACGAAGAGAAGAGAGAGAGGAGCTAAAGAACAAGATGATCGATCGATGAGAGAGAGAGAGAGAAGAAGAAGAGCTAGAGAACAAGATGATCGATCGATGAGAGAGAGAGAGAGAGAAGAAGAAGAGCTAGAGAACAAGATGAATCACAGAGAGAGAGAGAGAGAGAGAGGAGCTTGACGATCGATCAGAGGAGAGAGAAGAGCTAAAGAACAAGATGATCGATCGATCAGAGAGAGAGAGAGAAGAAGAAGAGCTAAAGAACAAGATGAATCACACAGAGAGAGAAGAGCTAGGATGACGATCGATCACGAAGAGGAGAGAGAAGAGCTAAAGAACAAGATAATCGATCAGAGAGAGCTAGAGAGAGAATGGTTTACCTGGAGGAGGATTCTCACGAGCTCCGTGCTCCCAAACCGGGCAGCCTCGAGGAAACACTGGTTGACGTTATCGGCGCCACCCTCGAGCAGCAGCCCCAGCAGTCCTTGCATGGCGCTGGCGGCGATGCCGGTGGCCCAGCCCGGATCGATGGCGCTGGAGAAGAGCGTCAGTGGGAAGCACGCCGCGTCGAACGCCTCGGTGTAGTCCTTGCCGCTCAGGTTGCCACCCGCGAGGCCCAGGAAGTGCTTGAACGCCATGAGCTGGAGCCGCGACTCGTGCATCGAGTTCTGGATGATCTTGTTGTACTCGTCACCCTGCGTGGCTTTGCCCCGCGAGTGCGAGCCGATGCATCGCAGCGCCCACTCGGTGAATCTCTGGACCTTGGCCGCCGCCTCGGCCTTGAGTTCTTCGTCACCATTACACTCCTGGAGCCGGTCTCGCAATCTACGCACGAAACGAACGTTAAATCACAGGCTAAATGCTCTCGGGAAGAAGAAACTATCGAGACGAACAAGAAGAAGAAAGGAAACTATCGAAAACTATCGAGAAGAAGAACACCACCTTGGAGAAGCTCTCGGGAAAAGAAACTATCGAAAAACTATCAGAAGCTCTCGGGAAGAGGAAACTATCGAAAACTATCGAGAAGAACACCACCTTGGAGAAGAGCACGAAAGCTTACCTTTGTGCCATGACTGTTACCGTGTCGGCCAAGCTCATCGTCCGGCTCCTACACGCCGAGACGCACGAGGCCAGGAACGACGTTCTCAAAGTTGCCCGAGTGTAGTCATTCGCGCCGGCCCGGATGATCTTCTCGATCAGCCGAGTAGCCCCCGAGAGCTCCTCCTGCGTGCTTAGAAACCACACCGAGTCGAGCGCGATGCAAAGCCCATCGTTGAGCCGCTGCGTGTCGGCGCGCTGGATGTAACTCTCGGCCAGATCCCAGCTGTGAGCGCTCACCGCCTGCTGGAAGCTCCGGCCGAGCTCCACTCGCTCGCGCTTGTGGACTCTCCGTCCTCTATCCTGTTCTTCCACAGCCTCTTCTTCTACTTGTTCGTCCTCGTCCTGGTAGAGCTGCGCGCTACACCGGCTGCAAGTCCCTCGATCCTGTCCAGAGCTGCTGCTAGCACTAGAGATCTTCCGCTTCTCGGGGCTTCTCACGAGAGGAAGAACGTCTCCCGCATTCTCTCCTTGCGGGTTTCCTCCGCCATGAAAGACGTGGGAGTGAGAAGCTTGGTGGTGGTGATAGACTTGATGGTGGTGGTGGTGGTGATCGTGGCCAAGTTGGTCGCTGGAACCCGGCTCCAAATCCATGGAGACCACCTCCACCGATTCCAATTCCTCCTGGCTACACCCATCCGAGCCTGCCCTCTTCATCTCCAAGGATGGAGTCTTTCACCTTCCACTCTCTGGAAAACTGATACCCTAGCTACTCCTCGATTCGTCCTGTCTACAAACTCACATAGTTCCAGCCGAGTGTGATCTTCGCGAATTTCATGACCCCGAGCTCTGGATTTGGAGACAAAAAAGAGAGTGCTCATCAGGAACCAAGAGAAAGTATTTAAGAGAAAAAGAAGGAATGGAAATCGAAGAACACTACCTTTGTAGATAGATCGCTCCTCCAGCCCTCCAGGGAGAGAGTGAGAATGGAGCCCTTTTGCTCGATGGAGAGAGATACGCGACTGTAGCGCGAGCGCTACCTAGGCATTTTGGATTTTCTCAGTTATGGGGATTGAGCTACTTGGACAGCCATACCGTACCGGTACGGCGGGCATAGAATATGTGGGATATATGCCCAGAATGGGCATATGCGCCACCTTTTGGGAGGCTCGCAACTATGGTGTTTTATTACTTCCTGGAACGAGCAAGAGAGCGGGCCTGTGAAAACGAAAGGCTTTTTGATTTCACTTATCTCTTTCGATTTGTACTGCTATCGAGCGAGTCGCTGGATCATCACTTTGGCCGGCGACGATCCGGATAGAAGATGTCGTCCAGGCCCGTCTTGATGGATCCGGCCACTCTTGACAAGTTGTGCCCAACGGCTGTTGCTATCAATCCCGCGGTTCGGAAAAACCTGCGAGGAAAAAGAGAAGTTTTGCCGATCGAAACGAGAAGAGCAAAGATCCAGTGCTAACCTCGTCGCAAATTCATCGCTCCGAGTTGGTCCAGCAATTTGAGGACGGTGGCTGGGAGGAGGAGGGGGAGGAGTCTGTGGTACTGCTACACGAGGACCTGTGACAACAACAGAAGAAAAACGCAAGAATCAGTCTCTCAGCACGAAACGTTTCTCCTTTCCTGACCTTCTTCGTGAGCATCGGCTTGGTCCGAAAGTTGGCCTGGCATTTGTCCAGGAACTGTTTGATGAGCATGCTGTGGAGCTTTTCTGGGATCCAAGAGTTGCATCTATGGCACAAGAACTCGCGAGGAAGAGAAACAAGAACAAAGCGAAACAAAACTCACCTCAATTCCCAGGCAAGCAGGCAATTCAACCCGTCTATCCTGGCCAGCTCCAGAAGGAGTGCTTTGCTTGTACACGGAGTATCCAAGGCACGCGTACTTAAACTCGAAGAGTCTCTTCTCATCGTTGAGCGCTTCTAAGTGAGGATTATTTCCCTTGTAAGCTGGGAGAACAAAACAAGGAGGAAGAAAAACACAGGAGGAGATAAGTCGCTAGAAATAAGCTCTCACTCACCTTGCTTCTCGGAGCGCGACAACCCCACACAGAGTGGATTCCGGCCATTCTCCTTGCGATAGCTCGAGTGATACAAGCATCCAGTGCAGCTTTTCCCGCTCCTAATCACCGCCGGGCGATCGATTGGCCTGTCCAGAGAAGAGGATGTAGACGAAGCGCTGTTGCTATTGCTATTGGTGCTAGTGCTGCTCTCGGTGTCCTCATCCCTCATCATCTTGCTCGGCGCCCTGGCGAGGGCATACTCCCGATGGATCGATCGCTTACCTCATCCCTACTGCGCTAGCCCGCGCCTCTCGCATTCCGGGCAAAACAGGAAGACCTAAATTCCGTCGTAGAGGTTCGAACTCCAGTTTGGTTGTGTAATTATCTTAGTCTTTTAGTGCCCTTTGTGAAACATGAGACAGAAGATAAAAGCTAGATAGTTGCAGCCTTTGGCATCTTTCTTTGTTGTTAATATCATTGCCTTTGCTTTGATTTTGTGGCTGTGATTGTGAACTTGCATTGTGTGATGTGTAGTTTCCATGTGGAACTCTCTAGCAATGCAATGTTGGAGGTGTTTTTCCTCCAGCTAGCAGAAGTTTTAGTAGCTCTAAAGTAAAAGAAACTGTGAAGAACTAATGCATTGCTACTGTTTTTTACTCTAGACCCTTCAAAAAGTCTATCAACATTATTGTTCCTTTACCAAAAGAAGAAACCATCTTAAATTATTAACAATACTTATGTCTTATAGAAATACCTAAATATTTAAATATAATATAACTATAGTTTAATAAAAATCAGACATCTGTTAATATGAAACTGTTTTTAAGACACTAATATAAGATGAGGTTTAATTTTATATTTTCTATCAATGTTTATTTTATTTTTTTATTTTATCATTGTTTTCTCTCAAATAGCCTATGCACCTAATGTATTTCATTATGAAGATTATGGAACATCTAATGCTCTTCCAAATACAATAGGGTATTTAAATATTCTGATAAGCCTAACAACATTTATAGGTCAAACGCTACCATCACATAGAACTACACCAGAACGTTCTTTTTTCCATTCATCTTTTTCGGCTGGTCTTTCAAATGGTGAAGCAGTTACAATTGATATGGTATTAGCCATTTTTTCCGCTAGTGTTAATTGTCCAATAAATGATCATGGAATTCGTGAAGTTAATAATGATGCTGTTAGTCATTTATTAATGACCGTTGCTGGAGAAATATATCATACTGCTAATAACTTAAGAGCATCATATCTTGTAACTGTTATTGTTCAACATGATCTTGGTGTTTTCTCAGTAATTTATAGAATACGTAACTATGCACTTTTGGTAACATCTTCTTCTAATATTCATTTGTTTTCTTTTCCTTTTAAATTTTGTGACGTTTTTAAAAGTATACTACTTAGTGGATATAAAGGGATGCATATATCCACTCGTCGTTCAGGTGAGTTTTTAATACATCTGTATAAAGCGTATGTGTTTATAATACAAGAGGATTGTAATACTGTTTTATATTATAAAACTATAGTTTTATGGTTTACCGGAACTAATGGATTAAGTTTTGATTGTAAATTAAGATTACAGGAGGATGGAAATCTAGTTCTTTATTCTGCATTTGATTCTAAAGCTTTATTTTCAACAGGAACATATTGTAGAAAATTTAAATGTGTTGAACCATCAATACTTGTTCTCCAAATAGATTGTAACCTTGTTCTTTCTAAAGATGGAAAACCACCTATAAGTGTATGGTCAACTAAAACAACATGCTATTATTAAGTTTGTAAAATCTATATATTACTCTTTTGCTCTCAACTATATTACAAAGGAGAGATAGTGTTTTAAATTTTAATAAAATTACCTTCTAAATCTTATGGTCATTCAACTTTAAATTATGTGTTTTGCAATCACAAAAAGTTTAATTATTGTTTGATAAGGCAATTTCGTAAACACATTGCTCAAGATCACATGGATATGATATTAGTATCACAATGACTTAATAATTTCAATTTGATATGGAATTGAAACAAATACAATCTTCAAATTTTGCAAGCTTTTGCAAATTATGGTAATCCAATGTTTTTTTGGATGGCATATTTTCTATTATTATTCTAGCACTAGACTATTTGAATTGAAATTGTAATTAGAGCAGTTATAAATACATAATTTTCAGTGTTTTTAATGGTTATCCTATATACACTGTTGATAATTCTTAATTCATCCAACTTTGAGGATTGTATAAAAGAAATTGACCAAGGAGCTTGTGGAGAATCTCTAGCAGCTGAGCTTAGTGTATTTATTAGGACTACTCACCTTGAGGCTATATTAAATATTTTGAATGGTTTATTTTTGTCTGGTCAGCAAGCTTATATTAGATAGGATATACAAGGATATTCAGGTTTTTCCTAGCTATATCAGTAAAATTTTAAAATTAATTTAATAAATAATAATACTTTCAAGAAAAAAATTATTTTTAAATAAATTAATATAAATACTAATAATAATACTTGCAAAAGTGATATAGTGAATTTACCTAGTTTCTAAATTTGATGCTAAGGCTCCACCCGGGTCTCAAGCACGCGATCGATCGACTGGAGGCGGCACAAGCTCCATTCCAACGAGATCTCTGTGCCAATCTTCTCCGGGAATGCTGCCGGCTGCGAGCGCTCAACGAAGGCCGGCGTCTCCACGCGCTAATTGCCAGGGCCGGCCAGACCCAAGACAATCTCCTGGTGAATTCCCTCATCCAGCTCTATGGTTACCATGGATGTCTCCACGAGTCACAATCCCTCTTCCAGAGCCTGCGCAATCGCAACGTCTTCTCCTGGAACATGATCATCTCGGCCTACATCCACAGCGGCCATCTGTACGAATCACAGAAACTCTTCCACTCGATGGGAGAGAGGAACGTTTTCAGCTGGAATCTACTAATCAGTGCGTTTATACGCGGCGGGGATACCACCACCGCCGAGAAACTCTTCAACAAAATGCCACAGCGCAGCGTAGTCTCTTGTAATATAATTCTCGCAGCATATGCCTGGTCTGGGCATTTTTTCCACATTCACGAACTGTTTCTTGCTATGCCCGAGAGGAGCATAGTGTCGTGGAACACCATTCTCGATATACACATTACCATCGGAGAAGTGGCCACCGCCAAGCTTGTGTTTGAGAGGCTCCCCAGTTGGGACGTGGTGTCGTGCACCACCATGCTCGCGGGATTTGCCCAAACCGGGGACTTGGGCACCGCTTGGGCCCTCTTCAAGCGGATCCCCGAGCCCAATGTGGTGTCATGGAACGCGCTACTCGAAGCCCACGCAGCCAGCGGCGACCTCTGTGGCGCACGGCGGATATTCGACGTGATGCCCGTGCGCTCGATCGTGTCGTGGAACGAGATCCTCCAGCCAAGCGCGGTGTTGGGCGGGGATCTTGGCTTGGTGCGCGAGATCTTCGGCAGGATCCCGCAGCACAGCATCGTCTCCTGGAACATCTTCCTCCACGCCTGCGCTGCGAATTGCCGCTGCCAGTCCGAGTACGAGGAGTTCAAGACAATTGCCGCAGCGGTGCCGGAGGAGGACGTGGTCACGAGCACGCTGGCGATTGCGGCGGCTGCAAAAGCATGGAATCTGGAAGATGCCGAGGGTATATTTCACTCCATGACATCGCCCAAGAATCTCGTCTGCTGGAACTGCATGCTCCAGGTATATGCCGAAACCAGGCATTTGCAGGAATCAGAAGAGTTATTTGACAAGATGCCGGGACACGACACGTTTTCATGGAACACGATGGTGACGGTGTACGCGGAACAAAAGAATATACACTCTGCGCAACGGATATTCTCCTCTATGCCGCAACGCAGCCATGTCTCCTGGAACGCTCTGGCTTTCGCGAATGCCCAAGCGGGGCATTTGGAGGAATCGCGGCGGATATTCGACCTCACCCCCATGACGAACCTCTGCTCGTGGAATGGGATGATGACCGGATACATTGCGAGCCTCGACCTAGATTCCGCGCGCGCGATCTTCGATGCCTCGCCGGATCGCCCGCTCTGCCTGTGGGCGGCGATGATCCTGGCCTACGCCCAGGACGGCCGATCCAAGCACGCGATCCAGCTCTTCCGTCTGATGGATCTCGAGGGGACGGAGCCGGATCCGGAAACCCTAGCGGCGATCCTCGACGCGTGCGCGGTGGTCTCGGATCTCCAGGTCGGGAAGATCGTGGTGGAGTACCTGGGCGGCGGCGGCGGCGGCGGCGTGGATCTCGTGCTGGGCGGCGCGGTCGTCAACATGTATGCCAAATGCGGCTGCGTGGGCGACGCCGAGAGGAGCTTCCTCGCCATGCCCGCGAGGAATTTGATCGCGTGGAACACGATGATCGCGGCCTATGCGCACAGCGGGCGCATCGCGAGCTGCCTGGCGTCCTTCCAATCCATGCTGCTCGATGGGATCGATCCCGACGGGGTGAGCTTCCTCACGATCCTCAGCGCTTGCAGCCACGCCGGGGCGCTCCAGTCGGCGATCGAGATCTTCCTCTCGTCCGCCCAGGACCACGGCCTCTCGCCCACGGCGTGGCACTACTGCTGCGTGATTGATCTCCTGGGCAGGGCGGGCAAGCTGGGCGACGCGGAGGATCTCATCCGGGGCATGCCGTTTAAATCCGACGAGGGCGCGCTGTGGCAATCGTTGCTGAGCTCGTGCCGGAGCCACGGCGACGCGCAGCGCGGCGCGCTGGCGGCGCGGAGGGCGGCGGCGTTGGAGCCGCGCGAATCGTCCTCATACGTGACGCTGGCCGGCGTTCTCGATGGGAGCTAAGAAGTTAGGGTTTTTATGTGAGGCCTCGTCGAGTTCCTGATTTTACCCTAAAACCACAAGTCAATCTTCCTTTTCCAAGTCTTGGCTCTTGAATTCTTCAAATGTAACTATCAGCTGACAGCAACTTTCGACGAAGACAAATCACTTCTCTCCTCGACTGCCTTGAGAAAAAAAATCCAAATCGATGAGCCCTCGTCAACTCTTTGAAGGCACAGAGAGATAATGTGAGGTATGGAGGACCTCATGCATGCCGTTTTCGATACTTTACAAGGCCAAGGGGTGGCACTCGAACAATTGAGAGACTGTCGAATTACAGGTATGCGCCGCAAGGAGGGGCGAAGTCCTGTTTATGTCATGTATTTCAACTGGTATCGACGGGTTTGTTGATGTGAAAGATGGAGCTCTCGTGGACATGTTGCAGCGGGATCCAAATTGTAAGTTTGCGGCCAGCTTCATGAAAGCACAAATCCGACACCATTTTGCGAAGTGGGAGATCAACATGATATCCCCGATGAGTGGGAAAGCTCGGAAGGTTTGCAATTCAATCTATTGCTGGCTTTCGCGAGCGCTGGTGTGCTTAGCGCAGCATGACTTCCCCAGTTTTGTACACGTATGGGATGCGAGCCGGACCAAGGGGAAGCGTATCTTTGGCGAAAGATCCTCGTTGGCCAAGATGTTGCTTCTTGGGACTGTGACAAGGTACTTCCGGTTTTGTGAAGTGGTTTTGATGCTTTCGAGAGCTTTACGAAAGGAAGAGTCCTTGGTCATCAGGAAAGAAAGTCCTTGCGAGAGTCTCGATCGAGAGATTTAAATCTGTCAATCGCACAAGAAGTTCTAAAATGTCGTCATCGTTCTGTCACAAGCGCGGAACCCACAGTGAGGATAAAATAGACAAGCGCTTTAGGGCTTTAGGGTTTTATGCGTCTCTTGTGGCGGCGCGCCGCCTTGACGGTGACAAATTAGCCACTTGCATTCTTCCACTCGCAGTGCAGATGGTCAGTCTCGTCACCCAAATCAAGCGCTCGGGCCGGTCGCGTTCCCATGGGGCTCGATCCAATCGCCCACTGGAACTCGACGAGGCCCCACATTTTTCTTCTTTCTCAAGAGCCCTAAAAGTGCAAAGAAAAACTCTTCCTTTTACTAGTCTTCGTTTTCTTTTTTCTTGGCTTCGAATGCATGATGTTTGAATCTTAGATGGAATTCCCCGTAATTTCTAGGCTTCTTCTTCCCGGCTTTCTGGATTTCTGGGTTTGTTCCGAGTGCAAAGAAAACTCTTCCTTTTACTAGTCTTTGTTTTCTTTTTTCTTGGCTCGCATGATTGAGCATCGACCTGGAGAGTTTGAATCTTAGATCGATGGAGGTCTCCGTAAGTTCTAGGCTTCTTCTTCCCGACTTTCTGGATTTCTTGTCAAATTTATCAGCTGACAACAGCTTTAGTGGCAAGCGACTGATATAGTGACGCGTGACAAACACTTTGTTCAAAGAAATGGTCCTGCTCGAGGATTGAAATTTCTTTGTTTTGTATCCAAATTTTCAAACAAAACCACTTCTGACTTCCACCTTGACAATATGATCTAAGATCGCTTGTAGAAACCAAGTTTCCAAATCAAATCACTTCTCTCCTAGGATCTAAGATCGCTCGTAGAAACCATTTCCTGGGATTCTCCTTCCACATGATGTGATTAATTTAATACCAAGCTAACTAAGCCCACCTCTCAAGCAAAGTTTTGCGTGGCTGGATTTTTGTTGGCAAGTCGGTATTGCTCCACACGATCGTATGTGAAAGGATCTCTTTGTTGACCCCAATTTCACGTATACAATACGACAGTCAACAATGGAGACCGTAGAAAAAAGTGTCCAGCGCAGATTCAATTCAATGAGGACCGAGTTTAAGAGATGGACAGGTTTCGACTTATTTGATATCCTGAATGACAAAACACGCCCATCTTGGACTTTATGCTTGTAATCAGAGAGCAAATTTACTATAGAAGTACCAATCGAAGTGGTAAAGCGTTTGGATCTTAAATACCCCATCTTGGTAAAAGGGTGTGTTTTGTTCTTGGGCTGTGTCGCCGGCGATGATCTTATAGTGGGATTGGACAAGAAACCATTCTTCTTCTTCCTCCAATTGTTCTTCTTGTTCTTCATCGTTTATAGTGCGTCATTTCCAAGAAAATGGGAAGTGAAGCGTCGTACTATGACCATGAGAACAATGCGAGCACCACCACTCCGGATTACTCCTCCCCGATTCCCATCCTCCACGGCAAAGCCGGCAATCAATCAACCGGGAATGACCAGCAAGAACAACACCACCAAGATCACGCGATTCTTTCCAGGGATGATTCATGGTTTGGGACTTTCAAGTCGATCTTCTGGCACGGTGGCTCTGCTTTTGATGCGTGGTTGAATGCTACTTCCACCCAGGTGAGTTTCAGCTCAATCACAAAATCATTCTGGAAGAGTTTTTCACTGTTGAATCTTGCGAACTTTTTCTTTTTCCCTTTCTTTTTTCTTCCCTCCGAAGATCGCTCAAGTTCTTCTCACTTTCCCCTATTCCTTCGCTCAACTCGGGCTAGCCTCCGGAATCGTGTTCCAGCTCCTCTATGGATTCATGGGCTGCTGGACATGCTACATGATCACATCGCTCTACGCGGACTACAGAGCAGCCAAAGAGAAGGAGAATCCAAAAGCGTTCGAAAAACACACCATCCAGGTATTTATAAAATCACCATAGCCGGCTGCGCATTTTTTCTAAGGATCTTTCGTCCCCTTTCTAGTGGTACGAAGTTCTCGGAGGATTGCTGGGACCCTACTGGAGAGCCGCGGGGATCTTCTTCAACACCGCGCTGCTATTTTGCACTGCCACCATCCAAGTGATCGCTTGCGGGAGGTAAAACACAGATCCAAATCTTCTCCGCGACCCATGAGACCCAATGCCCAGATCTCTCTGAATCGCTTCTCTTCTTGATCGCCCACAGCACCGTCTACTACATCAACGATTCTCTCCCCAAGCGGACATGGACCATAATCTTTGGAGCTTGCTGCATCATTACCGTGCTCATCCCCACCGCTCACAACTACAGAGTTTTATCCTTCACGGGGATCCTCATGACCACCTACACGGCCTGGTATCTCACCATAGCCGCCGGAATTCACGACAAGGTTGGCCATTTTCTTGCTTGTTCTCGTCATTTTCTTCGCTTCTCCTGGATTTTTGTCCGATTTTCTTCGATTCAATCGAGACTTACGCGCTGCTTCTCTTCTTTTCCTGGTCAGGTTCCGAATGTGACTCACTCTGGACCCAAGAATATCGTGCAGTACTTCACGGGTGCGACTAACATCCTCTACGCGTTTGGCGGTCACGCTGTGACAGTGTAAGTTGTGGAAAAAGCTTCGAAGCCATTGATTGAATGATCTGATTGTTTGGTGGAACTTTTTCTTCCAGGGAGATCATGCATGCGATGTGGAAGCCACGCAAATTCAAGCTCGTCTACCTCTACGCCATCCTCTACATCTTCACGCTCACGCTCCCGTCCGCCATCACCGTCTACTGGCGATTTGGCGATACGATGCTCCACAGCGCAAACGCGTTTGGGGTGTTCCCGAAAAACAAGTTCCGAGATGCTGCCGTCATCCTCATGCTCATGCACCAGGTGAGTCTTGCTCGATCGATGCGCGAACTCTGGAGTAATTTCTGTGTGATCGATTGGACTTTGTGCAGTTCATAGAGTTTGGGCTGATTGGCCTTCCGGTCTTTCTCATCTGGGAGAAGTTTTTGGGTGTCCATCACTCCAAGTACTACATTCTCCGAGCCATTGCAAGAATTCCCGTCGTTCTCGCGATCTGGTTCATTGCGATCATGATCCCGTTTTTCGGGCCGATCAACTCCGCCGTTGGATCTTTGCTCGTAACTTTCAGCGTATATCTTATACCCTGCGCCGCTCATATGGTTGTGAACTCCAAATCCACGGCCAGAAAGGTCTGACTTCGTGGACTTTTTCGTCTTTTTTTGCCAGACTTTGACCGTGCGTTTGACTTTTCAGGCCGCCATAGAACAGCCGCCCAGGTGGATCAGAAGCTGGACAGTGGTGTATGTTCTCAATTCTTTGATAATTGTGTGGGTGGTGATTGTTGGATTTGGGTTTGGAGTGTATGCAAGTGTGAAGAATCTGGTGGATCAGATCGATACGTTTGGATTGTTTGCCAGATGCTACCAATGCCCCAAAAAACACTAAAGATTTATACATTTCAATCATAAAGGGGGGAAAAAGAAAGAAAGATAAAACACAAAAAGCTGTACAGCAGTGGAAATCTTCCATCTTATGAATCTCGAGATATTTTTATATAGTGAAATTGTGTGGACGATATTCCATTCCCAGAACTTGTGATGTGTGAGATTTCTGATCTGAATGACCAGCAGCAACAAGAACACAGGCTTGATCCAAATGACACATGGTTTGAAACTTTCAAGTCGATCGCCTGGCACGGTGGCTCCGCTTTTGATGCATGGTTGAATGCCACCTCCGCCCAGGTTAGTCTATCATTTTGATCTCGCCTGCGAACCATTTGCGGTTTTCTATAAGATCGCCCAAGTTCTTCTCACATTTCCCTATTCGTTCGCTCAACTCGGGCTAGCATCTGGAATTGTGTTCCAGGTGCTCTATGGATTCATGGGCTGCTGGACATGTTACATGATCACGTCTCTCTACGCAGACTACAGGGCGGCCAAAGAGAAAGAAAACCCGAAAGCTTTCGAGAATCACACTATCCAGGTATGCGAATCATCCACCAGTCCAAATACCAGCTTCTACTTCTTTTCTAGTGGTATGAAGTTCTTGGAGGATTGCTGGGACCCTATTGGAGAGCTGCAGGGATCTTCTTCAACACCGTGCTTCTATTTTGCACAGCCACCATCCAAGTGATCGCTTGCGGGAGGTAAGAAATTTTTTCCACAAACCCACGAGACCCAATGCCCGGATCCCTCTGAATCGCTTCTCTTCTTGATTGCTTCCAGCACCGTGTACTACATCAAAGATTCTCTCCCCAAGCGGACATGGACAATAATCTTTGGAGCTTGCTGCCTCGTTACCGTGCTCATCCCCAGCGCTCACAACTACAGAGTTTTATCCTTCTCGGGGATCCTCATGACCACCTACACGGCGTGGTATCTCACCATAACCGCTGTAATTCACGGCAAGGTTGGTCTTTTCCTTCTGTTCTTGCTGTTTCTTTGTTTTACTTTGTTCTTCTTCGTTTTCCCTCTCGCTTTTACGAGACATTGAGATTTGAATCTCATTAGGATCCGGATGTCACTCACTCTGGAGCAAAGAACGTCGTGCAGTACTTCACTGGCGCCACGAATATCCTTTACGCCTTTGGTAGTACTGTGACAGTGTAAGCTTGAATCCAAAGGTCCATGAAACTAGAGAATTGGTCACGGTGAAATTTTTTCCAGGGAGATCATGCATGCAATGTGGAAGCCACGCAAGTTCAAGCTCGTCTACCTGTACGCCATCGTCTACATTTTCACGCTCACGCTCCCGTCCGCCATCGCTGTCTACTGGCGATTTGGCGACAAGATGCTCGACAACGCCAATGCGTTTGCGGTGTTTCCAAAAACTAAGTTCCGCGACGCTGCCGTCATCCTCATGCTCATGCACCAGGTGATCGTTTTCTTTTGTTGGTTTAACATGAACTTGATCATGATCGATTTTCCTTGCTTGTGATCCAGTTTATACAGTTTGGGCTCATTAGCCTTCCAATCTTTATCATCTGGGAAAAGTTTGTGGGTGTCCATCACTCCAAATACTACGTTCTTCGAGCCATTGCGAGGATTCCTGTTGTTCTCGCGACATGGTTCATCGCGATCATGATCCCGTTTTTCGGGCCAATCAACTCCGCCGTTGGATCTTTGCTCGTAACCTTCAGCGTATATCTCATACCTTGCTCGGCTCATATGGTTGCCAACTTCAAATCCACGGCCAGAAAGGTCTGACTTTGTTTCTTATCAGACTTTGACCGGGCGTTTGACTAATTTTCAGGCCGCCATAGAACAGCCCCCGACGTGGATCCTGAGAAGTTGGACCTTGGTGTATCTTCTCAATTCTTTCATAACTGTGTGGGTTTTAATTGTGGGATTTGGGTTTGGAGTGTATGCAAGTGTGAGGAATCTGGTGGATCAGATTGACTCGTTTGGATTGTTTGCCAGATGCTACCAGTGCACCCGAAAATACTAATAAGGATCTGTCCAACGGCAATTAAAACTGCTAATGTGAATCCAAATATATTTGGAAGCTCTTGACTTTGTTGATAAGCCTCTGGTTGCCAAGTCTTTATCGAAAATCTATAGTCTGGTGAAAGTTCTATATGGATATATAATATTTCTTATTACATTAGATACTGCAGTTTGTCCTTGAGCCATTGTATCTTTTCGGCAACTCTAGAGATATTCCAAATCCATATTGGATGTCTGAATGAAATATATATTACAAATCTCGGAATGGAATTTATTCATGGAATCTTATTCTGCCGCTCTTCCAAGCCGCATGGCGGTAGAAGGCATGGCGCAGGGGCGTGAGCAAGGCTGAAGTTTTCGGCAGAAGATTATACTTCGAAAGGTAGAAGGGATTGGAGATAGCGTTAAGAATGCATCTCCTATTAATTCTAAATAAAATCGGGTTCTTATATGTAATAGAACCCAAGTTACAGTAAGTTTTTGTAAAAATATTCTCTCATTCACGTATGATCCATAATAAGTACTTGTTGAATTCACATTTTCTTTGTGGATACCCTTGAGCCATTGTTTCCATTCGGGAAGTCTAGAGAGATTCAAAATCCATATTGAAGTTCGAGCTTGCCAAATTATATTACAAATCATGGAATGAACATATTTATGTATAGTGCTCGTCAAGCTCCACCACACGGCAGTAAAAGGCATTTCGCAGGCTGAAGAGCGTAAGAAGGACGTTTTCGCGGAAAGATTATTCTTTGAACCGTTGAAAGATTGGAGGCAGCGAGAAATCCTTGCCGTGATCATCCGGGGTCACCCGGGCTAGTAGCAAGCACCGCAACGACCAAGATTGCCAAAGCGCAAAAACGAGCGCTTGTGTTTGCCACAGGAAATGAATGCTACAAACGCATCTAATACTTCTTGCAACTAGTTCTAGTCGTATACGTAACTCAACAATAATATGTAGATAACATCCTTGTGTGTCAGCTGGGCGATAAATCGGGTAAAAATACACTAAAAGGATTAATTTCTCAATGATCACATGTGAGCAAAGCAAAAAGAGGCAATTCATGTCAAAGTCAAAAAATATAAATTAGAAGCTCCCTAGTCTTTATAAAAAATCTACGGTAAAACTTCGATATGGATGTATAAAATTTTCATTTCATATGACACCGCTATGACCATACTATATGGACGGTCAATTTAATGTAAAACTACATGTTTAATCATAATATCCATTGACTTTGGTTCTTCTCCCAAGCATTTTCTTTGTGGATACCACAGCCACGTTTGGCAAAAAAGAGCCTACGTTATGTAGAGTTTGTCCTTGAGCCATTGTTTGCTTTCGGCAACAGCCTAGAGAGGAAAATCTATTGGAACTTCGAGCTTTCAGAAGCTTAGCAATTGCTATTTGGAATGAAACATATTCATGGATCTTAACTCTAGTGCTATAGCGATTCTTCCAAGCTTTACTCAGCTCAGCATGGTGGTACAAGGCATTTCTCAGGCTTGAGAGCATAAGGGGGAAGTTTTCGCCGGAAAATTATGCTTCGAACCGTGGAAAAGATTGGAGGCAGCGAGAATACCTTGGCACAGTGATCATCCGTTGTCACGCGAGCACTAGCAGCAGAAATCGCAAGAAAAAACAACCCTAAGATTATAGCCCAAGCACGCAAACAAGCGGATGTGTTCGCCATTGCAATGAAATGCTACAATACAAACGCATCTCCCTTGTTTATATATTACTCTTTGCAACTACTAGTCAAAGTTTCATATGTGAAATTAGTATTATAACTATACATTTCTAGAATATATTTGTAAGTCAAAGTATTGCAAACGGGAGAGGACACCGTGAAGAAATGTGATGGGCATTTGGTCTAGTGGTATGATTCTCGCTTAGGGTGCGAGAGGTCCCGAGTTCAATTCTCGGAATGCCCCGAATCTCCACTGGAGTTCTATCGTTTTCCTTCGCTTTTCCTGCCCCCGAAAAGGCCAGACTTTTGCACGAAGAGGAGCCACTTTCGATGGGTTTGATGCCAAACTCTCTGCGAAGATGACAAGAAAATCAAATCGTCAAAGGCCTCGCAGCGCGCACCACCTGGAGCTCCATCGCCCAACCTTCTAGAGCGTAAAAAAAGTGAACAGAGCTGCGAATTTCTTACGAAACAATCCCGCTTTTAACTTACTCCCTGTTGTTGTAGAGCCCGGCTAAAACGAAAGCACGGAATCTAGAGAATCTCACACTGTTGCCTTCGTCTCTTTCGCGAAACGCGAGCCAAACCAGGAACAGTGGCCACGCCGTACCCGACGCCGTACGATCCCGCCACGTCGACATGACCGTTAGCCACGTACCGTACGCCCCGTGCCCCTTCCGTACCGCCCTCCCTTGCTTCGTCCCCCTGTCGCGAACGTTGTTCTTCAGCGTGGCTTTGCGGCATTGTCGATCTCGCCCCGCTCCGGGTGGATATATAGTAGATTCTTACTCAGGGTGCTCTCCTTTTCCTCTCCAGCCACTCGATCGATCGATCAATCGCCTTCTTCCTTGTTCTCCTCGGAGCTCTCGCCCGCGATCGATCGTCTTGTTTTGGATTTGGTGGCTTTTTGGGTCCCTCCTCGCCACTTCTACAGCTGGGAAATCGCACAAGCAAGGCGTGGCTCTTTTGTTTTGAGGCTTGGATGGTTTTGATCCCAGCAAGGTTGCCCCGAAATTCTTTTTGCGCCGCGGAGTGGACAAACTCTGGCGACCTCGGCCCCGGCGGGTATGATGAATCCTCTTGTCCTCTTAGGCCGGCATTGGTGAGCCCATCGCCACTCCCTCATTCCTTCGTTCTTTCTTTCCTTTCCTCCCTTTAATTGTGTTTTCTTCCTCCCTGTTTGCTCTGTTGCCTTCGCCCAGACAAAAGAGCGCCTCGGCCTCGTTCGCGCGTGAACGAGGCTACATATAGTCCTCCTCGCTTAGATTGTATCATCCTTCTCCTTCTCTTTTCTCCTCCCTCCTCTCGTTCATTCCTCTCGATCTTAGCATCCAGTTGATCGGTTCTAGCGCCTTGCTTCCTCCCCAAAATCAGAAATTGAGAATCTGGGTCGCCATTTCCACGCATTGGGTCTCCGAAGATGCAGCTCCTCCTGGAATCCACTCGCTAATTCCCCCTCACCGAGCCTCTAACCAATCCAACAGAGTAGAAAAGAGAAGATTAGTAGAGAAATATGGATACCTCTGCGTGGCTTAACTTGCAACCGGATCTTACAAAGCTAGAAGATGACGCTGGCCTCGCGCTCAATCTCACCGATAGACTAGGAATTCAGCAGCAGCAGCAGCAGCAGCAAATCCAAGCCCAGCAGCAGCAAAATCACGCTGCTGTCGGAGGCAAACGCAAGCGAGGCTCCACTGCAAAGGAAAGAATCAGTAAAATGCCACCATGCACTGCGGGGAAACGAAGCTCGATCTACCGTGGTGTCACAAGGTAGCGAGAACAAAAAAGAAGGATTGCTCAAAGCGAAGATCTAAACATCCTTCTTTTCTATCAGGCATAGATGGACTGGTCGCTATGAAGCTCATCTGTGGGACAAGGGAACTTGGAATCACACTCAAAACAAAAAGGGAAAGCAAGGTATACTTCACTGTGATCTTTGTTCTTGCTTAACACTGATCTTTCTCCCCTTTCCAAAAACTTTGTATTCGTTCGGACAGTTTATCTCGGTAAGTTGCATTTGTGGCTCGTGATCTTTGTCTAAATGGTTTCCTTCCAATCTTCCAGGAGCTTATGACGACGAAGAAGCAGCAGCGAGAGCTTACGATCTGGCAGCTCTCAAATACTGGGGACCTGGAACGCTCATCAACTTTCCTGTGAGATTTTCAAAAGCTCAAGCCATTCCACTTGGCTTGACGGTGATTTGCTCCTCCTTGCTCGCAGGTGACAGACTATACCAGAGATATCGAAGAGATGCAAAACGTTTCCAGAGAGGAGTACCTGGCCTCTCTTCGAAGGCAAGAAGAATAACGAGCGAGAGCTCCTTCTCGTCGTGAATCTTACTCGATGCCTTTGTAATTCTCCAGGAAAAGCAGTGGATTCTCGCGAGGAGTGTCAAAGTACCGCGGAGTTGCGAGGCACCACCACAACGGGCGATGGGAGGCTCGGATCGGCCGCGTGTTCGGCAACAAGTATCTCTACCTGGGAACATACAGTAAGTTTCCAACACTTCCAAGAACAAAACGAAGAACTTACACTATTGTTTCGTCCAAAGGCACGCAGGAAGAAGCTGCCACGGCCTACGACATGGCCGCGATCGAGTATAGAGGCCTCAACGCCGTCACGAACTTCGATCTCAGCCGATACATCCGCTGGCTGAGGCCCGGAGCACAGCAGCAGCAAGCAGCCGGAGGAGTCACCGCCAATCTCCACGAAAACCACGACTTTGGCTCCAAGGAAAACGATGCCAGTGGAGCCGAGTTTGCGGACGAGATCCTGCAAGTCGATCGAAGCGGCAAGGATTCGTCAGTGCTGGAAAACAATGGCGGAAGCACTAGAGTGTGGCCTTCTTCGCAGGCGAGCGAGCCTTACCAGCTTCCTACTCTGGGGCTCTCGAGAGCGGCGGTGGCGCAGCACAACGCTAGCAAGGCTCAAAAGAAGAACGCTCCCACGGCGCTGGGACTCCTCCTCCAGTCGAATATGTTCAGGCAAATGCTGGAGAAGACCTCCACAAACGGTGGAACCTCCGCGAACCCGGCGAGCTTGGACCATCGATCGACCTCTCCGGCTGGCGGTCAGGAGAGTGAGATCGATATGGACGAAGGAAGCCAGTACCTGGTTGCGAGCGAGGAGGTGTTTAACAATCACCACCATCAAGAAGGTGGCGGTGCTTCCTCGTCTTCGTCTTACACTCCGTTCCAGCACGACTTTGGATTGAGCGCTCCTCCGGCTGCGCAAGAGATCGCGGCTCCTGGCGGCGGTGTGGATCCGGAAGATGGTGCAGGTGCCGGATTGACGCTGTGGAGCTCGCTGGAATCCAACTTCTCGTCGCTGCCAATGACCAACGCGATCAGTACTTGCTAGAAGAAAAAGTGTGAAGGAAGAAGACTTACACACCTCCAATAACTTAGGAGCGAAGAAGATAGCAGCAACTTGACCAACACAGGCGCCCTCCCGCGTCCATCGGGTGGAAACTCACACAGAAAAAATTTCTTCTAACGATTCTTTGGCCCGCAGATTCTTGATCCCGCGAGCTGTGTTCTTGTGTGACTATAACTTTTACGTAGCCAAAAGTTTGGCTTGGCTTCTCACGAAATACAATGACTGATTGAAGATTTCTCACACAGTCTGCAAAGAATGATCCAAGTCAGGCACTGATAAGAAAAGAAACCATAAAAAGCTTACCACAAGCCTTCGAAGCCGATGCATGAAGCGCTAGATTTGTTGCCTCTGGCACTTAAATCTTCGTTTTCCTCTTCCTCAGCGAACGAGGACTTCTTCTCAAGCTTGTTCGCGGTGTAGACATCGAGAACAATGAAAGAAGCGATGGTGATGACGTAGAACAGCAAGCTAAAGCCAAGCAGCGCCTTAAACCACGAGCAACTCATAAATCTCTGCTTGAACATCCTCTTGTGGATCCGTCTATCCCGAGGTCTCGACCACTCGAGGTAGCAAGGCGTGAGCCAGGTCCTTCCGTGCGCCCCGCAAACGAAAACGATGACGAGCAAGTCGAGAGAAAAGTGAGCCGCGCTTGCCTTGGCGAGTCGAATTCTGAGTTGTTTGCCTGGCTGGTTGATCTGCCTTGCATGGCTCACGAGAGGATAGAGCGGCCCCAGAGTGATACTCACGTACGCGTACGAGATGATCTTTAACGCTGTTTTCCAGAAAGGCTGCTCAAAGTTTGCTTGGATGGTCTCGGGAGCTTGATGTTGGCAGTGAGGACCTGTGGCTTCTTCCTGGGCTATCCTTCCACTTTGGCTGGAAGAAGTGGGAGACCTCAAGAGAATCCAAAACGCGGTCGATGGTACGACTATCACGAGAACCAAGTAGAAGTAGTAGTAGCGAAAGGGTGACGATGAGTGGTAGAATCCCTCTTCGGTTATGACCTCGAACGCCAGGCTTCTCACGAGCAATGCGGAGACAATGTGTAGTCCTGGATGGATCACAAGAACACCATAAGACAAAGAAAAGAAAAGTAGAATGGACAACTTACCTCCAGCGATTCCCATGCTCGATCTTCCAAACAGCGTTGCCTTGTCCGAGGTGGTGGCCATAGCCAGGCCACCGTTGTAAGCACCCGAGAGAAACGAGGCCGCCAGAGAGAGCACGAGAATGGTCGGTGGCTTTGCTCCGGGGCCTGAGAGGTAGCCGAGCTCCGCAAAGACGTGGAACTGGAGAACAAGTTGGGGACCCGTTTCTAGCGCTGCCGCGAGGATGTTGTACACGGCATCGATCTCGTTGGATCGCAAGTCCCTCACTCTAGAGCCAAACAAAAATTAAACTTGTCAGCTCTCAGAAAGAAAACATAGAAAAAACTTGGAACAAGCAAAGTAAAGAATCGCAATTCGCCAAAGAAAAACGAAGAAGAAAGCTTCTACTCACGTAGAAAACGAAGACGAAAACCTTCGTGGAGTCCACAGAACTTAGAAAACTAGAACGCTCAAGACAATCCGGGAGAAGTTCTCAAGGAAGAGAAAGAAGAACAAGAAGGAAAGGAAGGAACTCACCCCTGGAGTTGTCCAGTTCTAAAGATGAGCAGCGTGAGCTTCCGGAGGTAGATCACTGGCAGCAAATACGCGCATTTGACAGCCTCCTTGCTCTTGTCGAGATGGAGATAGAAAACCAGCGCATTGATCACATGAGCTATGGCCATGATCGCGACAATGCCCGGGAAGATCCCCGGGAACTCGGAGCGCGGCCCTTCCGAGTGGATCCTCACATCGCTGCTCTGGTTGTGGTACTCGAGAATGTAGTACTTCCACGCGGTGGCGATGTTGCTGCCATACTCGAAGAAGTAAGTTGCGGCGGAGAAGAGAATGGTGGCCGCCACCCACAAATCCGGGGCGTCCGAGGAGGCGCGGCTGCTCAGCGACTTGAGGAGAGCTTTGAATGAAGATCCCGAGAGAGGAGACGATGGAAAGGAGACGACTGCCATGGTTCAGAGCTTCGGTTTTCTTGGCTTTCTTGCTTGCATCGATGAGAGATTCCGGAGTTTGGGTCCGGAAAAAGAATGGCGACCCAGAAGACCCTTTACGCTCTTTTCACTGCCCTCT
Organism: Selaginella moellendorffii; assembly: GCF_000143415.4. Taxonomy (NCBI): domain Eukaryota; kingdom Viridiplantae; phylum Streptophyta; class Lycopodiopsida; order Selaginellales; family Selaginellaceae; genus Selaginella; species Selaginella moellendorffii. The sequence continues at coordinate 1,200,334 of NW_003314263.1, forward strand.
TGCTGCTTCTCTCGATCAGAGAAAGAAATCTATCCAAGGAGATGGAAGTTTAAGCTAGAGCAGAGAACGAGAAGAAACTTATCAATGCTTATACCACTTCGCTTCCAAGAAGAGAAAAAAAGAAGAGTGAGAAAGCTTTCACCTCACGGATCAAGATTTGATCGAGAGGAAGAATCAAAGACTCAAGTCCAAACTATTTCCACCTACCGCTGCCACTGCTCCCGACAGCGAAACCTTAGCGAGATTAGCTTTTTTAAAAAAACAAAGATTTAGCAAAAGAAGCAAAGAAAAACCTCGTTTCTGGAAGAACTTTCAAGCGATCCACAAGGTATGAACTGACAAATGCGTGTTCTTCATCGGCACTGGCGTCACGAAACTTTTGTGGTTGTGGGCCGCTGCAAGACAGCGATGTGAATCATTCCCGGAACAAAACCGAATTTTAAAAACATACGATGGAGGATGGATGATCGCGAGGTTGACTCTCGTGTTGACTTTTCAGCGAAGAATGTTCTCGCGGGAGAATCGTTTACTCTCGTCAAGAACAAAAAATATGAGAGAAAAGAGGACCACAAACATGAACTTGAATTTAGATCCAAAGGAAAAAAAATTAAAATTACACCGACCGGGCTTGTTCTGTTGTGCCTCATCCCGTTGCCAACGCATTCTTATTCTAGATTGTCTTCGTCTTCATCTGGGAGGAACAAGCAGGAGAAACCGTGAAAACTTTCCTCTTGCCACTCTCTTGTTTTTTTTTTTTTCTTCCTTTTTTCTACCTGCATTGGAAGAAATCCGTTTGCTGCTGCTGCTGCTGCTGCTGCTGTGGCGAGCTTTTCAATTGCTGGAGCTGCTGCAACTGTTGTGGCGAGAGCTGATGATGAAAGTACTGCTGTTGTTGATGATTCATGAGCTGGTGTTGGCCGTTTTCTCCCGAGATCTGACCGGTTGCGATCTTCAATCTCTGGACCTCGTCTTTCAATGCGTCGTTTAAAGCTTTAGCAAAAGAACAAAAAAATAAAAGTTCCATGTGAGAGAGAGAGACAAAAAACATCAGCGCCAAAGCGAGAGTAAAGTAAAAAGCCTACCATCACGAAGCTGGGCTTGCTGCTCCATTGCTTGCAATCGCAACTTGAGCTCGTTGTTTTCGGTCGTGAGTCCCGCGGTGTCCCTCTAGAAATGCCAAACATCAGGAATGGATACAGGTGAGGTGACAAACCTGTAGCATTGTCAGCTGCGCGGACAAAGTCGTAGCTTCGGTCTGGAGGGTCTGGACTTTTCTCTCCAGCTCGGAGATGTATCGCATCTTGCGTTCCTTGGAGCGAGCAGCGGACTGTCGATTGGCAAGAATCCTGATCCACAGCGACAGCAACTTATCAGCTCCCAAAGCTTCGAACGAGAAAACTAAACCAGCAAAGGCTGACCTTTTGGCACGCTTTGGATCGACCAAAGCCAGCTCCGCGAGCTTGGCAGCCGCGGCAGCTCGCTTCGCCTCGGCGCTCTCCACATCCAGATCGTGCTTTAGACTCGAGGATCCATCCATGGAGTTACTGTGCTGGTGCCGGGGCCGCCTCACCGCGTCGGCATTGAATCCTTGCAACGCTCCATCCATGGACAAGCTCCGCGCGTGGTGGTGGTGGCCTGGCTGCTGGCTGCCCAGTGCCGCGACGCCGCCAGAGTCATGCTTGTTGGAGGCGCCGTAAGGCGAGCTCATCTTCTCCATATCGATGTAGATCGAGAGGAGGTCCTCGCCAACGTCGTCGGAGAGAGCCGGCATCTCGGAGAGATTGGTGGCGGCGCCACCACCTCCACCACCACCGCCACCACCACTGTTGTTAACTCCATTGTTGGTGTGGAAGTCGGAGAGAGCCTCGGGTAGCCGGAACGCTATCTCGGACTGTGCTCGCCGGTGGTGTCCAAATCTCCTCACGGGCTCGCCACTGTTGGCGGAATTGTTGGTAGCGTTGTTGTTAGCGTTGGTGTCCCGGGAAGACGATGGCGGCGAGTATTGTGGAGTGGAGCTCACGTCCTGCATGGACAGATCCACCGAGAGAGATCGCGCCGGCCGCGAGCTGGACGCGTCGGAGCTCGTCGGCGAGGTAGCCGGCTCCATTTTCAATCCAAATCCCGGCCCTCCTCCCCGGGTATCGCCATTGCTCTTCCTAGCGCTGGTGGCGAAATCCGACTGGAGCCTCTCCACGAATGCCTCATAGCCATCGCCAAGCCCCTCCATTTGCCCTTCCTGGCCGGATTCTCACACCGACCTGGCCGGGCAACGCGATCGATTCCTAGGGATTGATTCACGCGGCAATCTATACCTCCATTGGCCGCTCCAATCGACCTAAGCTCGCTCGCCGCCGCTGCTCCATGGAATTCCCCAGCCCTAGGAGGAGCTCACCCGCGCGCATCACACTCCTCGTGATTCCCCAAAACCCTCGACGGGGAACTATTGAGAGCGTCCGTACGCGCTGGTCGTGGTACGGACAGAGTGCCAGGCTGGCGGATGAGGTGGACCACGGGGCTTAATGGCACGTGTCAGGAGCGACACGTGGCAGTGGGCTTTAGCGCGCTTTTGCCCTAACCCTGGGTTTAGGGTTTTGGGGGAGAAGGCACGAAATTTCACGAGAGCGCGACGGCGATGGCGGAGGCGGATTCTGGCGGCGCTGGAGGAGGCGCTGGCGGCGCTAGCACTGGCGCTGGCGGAGGGAGAAAGAATAGAATCCAGGTCTCCAACACGAAGAAGCCGCTGTTCTTCTATGTCAATCTCTCCAAGGTGCGTCCGCGGGCCGGGGTTTCTCTCCTTTTTCGCTGATTCTATGTTTTCCTGGGGCGCTCGGCAGCGATTCATGCAGCAGTACGGGGAAGTGGAGCTCTCAGGGCTTGGAATGGGTAAAACTTTCGTTGCAATCGATTTGCCGGTTTCTTATGGATTTGGAGATGTGAACAGCGATCGCGACCGTCGTGACAGTGGTGGAAATACTCAAGAACAACGGTTTGGCGCTCGAGAAGAGTAAGAGACTTTGATAAAAGATTTCTCCTTTCATTGCGGCCTTTTTCTCTGTAGAGATCTACACCTCGACGATTGAAATCCAGGACGAGCTTCGGGGGCGCCCAGTCCAGAAAGCAAAGGTAGCTTGCGTCCACTTCTCTTCTCAATTGGGAAAACCAAATCGTGTGCTCCAGATCGAGATTGTGCTCAAGAAGTCGGACAAATTCGACGAGCTCATGGAGAGTGCCGCGGAAGAGAATGGTCCTGGTGCCAATCACCAGCAAACGGAAGCGTAGCTAGCGATTTTCATCAACCGAGTGAGTAGCTAGCAAGCACGAAACGAATGTTGAGTACCTCCTTTTCCAAAGTGGTAAATTTTCTCCCAACTCAAATGTCGATCCGCGTTGTTCCATGAGGAAAACATCGTAGCGTTTCTGTCAGTCTTTAGGAAACGATCATGTCTAGGATAATGTTAGGAGACAGCCGGAGTCAACTAGCGACCCAAATGCTCTACCATAGAGCTATGCCTCCATTCCCATCTTACATGTTTCATAATTTGAATGACCACTATCCTTCTGGGATGCATTACATTTTATCAACGTATGAATATACTATAAAATAAATTATGACATTAATTTAGTTAAGAAATAGTTCTGGTTTGTTTTAGAAAATCTATAAAGGTATAAAAAAAAATATATTTAGAATATTTAGACCATCTTCTAGGATATTCTTTAATTCAATTGTGATATTCTCTTCTTTAACTTTTTTCTAATAAAAGTTTAACATTAATATTCTAACATATCACTAATATAAACCATATTTACCACTCTCTTTCCTTAAACAAAGATCGAGAGATGTGATTGTGATGAGAAGATTAACAATTATATCTAGACTTTGGCATTTGATGTTTATTATGCTATCTTTGGAAAGCAGTCTCCACACTCATATATAACTTTTGGAGAAAGAATAGAGTAATTGCAATATTTTTAGCTACCAAAGCCTAGGTTAGAGTTGTAACCACTTGCATCTATGAGCACTATAATCGGGGAGCTAAAACAATTGATTAAAAATATTCTAAATACTACTTTTAAAAATGTTATATTATAAAATGTTTTATAAATTTAAATTATAGTTTTATATGTATGGTTACAATGCCATATACTAATATTAGCATAGTGAGATTTTGGTAGCTATTGAATTAATTTTAATTCAGACAACTTACTTATGGATATAAGCTAGGGTTTTTGGGCTATATATTCACATTGGTGGAGATGAGGCGCAATATTAATTGTTCTTGAGGAGTGCTTGGATTTAGAATTCTACTTTAAATTTAGCTTTTAAATTGTCTAAATTTTCCTTTCCTTATAACTTTTTCAATTTCTTCTCTTTTGCTTTTTTCTTTTTTATTCATTTTTATGGCAAAGTAGTAGCCTCCTCCTCCTTTGACTCTAAAGTAACAATTGGTGCAATTGTTCAATGTTATATGGTTGCAGTAGAACAATCAAACTTAGTTGATAGTGGTATTCATGACGTTTAGTACAACTCTTTTTGCTCTTGCTGCCAATCCTCGAGTTCAATCGAAGTCCTTCTATGGGAATGGAATGATGTTTGGTATTTGTGTAAATTTCCTATGTATCTCCAAAAGACAGCACTGCAATGGTACAATGGTTTGAGTGTAGCTATTCATAAGGATTGGAGCATTCCCCTGGACGTCTTCAAACATGCATTTGGATATGTTGACAATTGTGATGATGCCTTTTAACAATTGCATTGTTTTTGTCAAGAGCCATTTAAATCCGTGATGCAATTGACATTCGTTTCTGAAGCTTCTTGCTTTGTGCGAAGCTTAATATGTTAGAGCAAATTAAGTTGGGAATGTTGTGGGTAGCACTTCATCAAAATCTTGTAAGATTTGTGCATGTATTTGCTCCAAACATCCTTAACAATGCTCTTTTCTTGGCATAACTTTATGAGGCATTGCCTCTTCCATTTCTCGCCACATGTCTTTCAACTCCACTTCCTATGGGAGATGGTCTTGTTTCAATAAAGGTTGATGCTACTGCTGCCCGAATTCAAGGACAAAGGTGAGGACATGGTCGTGGCCATGATATCCATTGTTGGGCATGTGATGAAGTTGGTTATACTTATTGGTGTTTTCTAGATTAGCAACTTCCATTTCTTGGGTAGAGATCTTAGCGTTAATAATGTCTTATTGGTGCTACTATAATGGAAGGTCTAAACATTGAGGTAACCCTTCCATTTTTCTTTCGGGAGTATCATCAAGGGGTTCACTTGGCACCAATTTATTTAATGTTTACTTTCCAAGCTCATTTTTATAACAAGAGGTCTCCTATTATTCTCTTTGTGTTGGCTGATATAGGCTTGAGTTTATCTTTTATTGCTTGGCTTATTGTTATATGTTATTATCTACATTTACATTGTGTGGTAGAGCTCGTTTCATTTTATATGGCAACAACTGTACACACGCATGTGCACAAGACTTAGTTGTGCATGTGGGCAATCTTGAACTTGAGTTGCAGTCATTGTGGGTGGTGCCAAGTCAAGCTTTTGACCTCATCCTTAGTATAGATTAATTACAGCGTAATCATATCAAATGTGACTTTGAGGTTTCTCCCCCTTATCTCATATTTCCTTATATTTCTTCAATTTCTCTTACTTTTGTTCCTCTTTATCCTTCTGCTTTTACCTTTACATCTATCACTTTTGTCTCCCCATTACTTCTTCTTACATTTCCATTTTGTTCTTTTATTCCCTCTTCTAATCCTTCTGACGATCTTTGTGTTGTAGTAATTGATCAACTCATGAAGGAGTATGTTGATCTTTTTGAATTTGACCTATTGTCTAGGGCTAAGATTGCAATATGTCATCCTATTCCAACTGGGGATGCTCATCTAATCAAAGTTTCTATTTGTCATTGGTTGCCAAAAGAGATCAAGATTTTATATACAAACGTCAAAGAGATGTTAGAAAAGGGTGTTATTCAAAAGTCACAGAGTCCTTGGATATTTAAACCTCATCTTATGACAAAACCTAATGGAAGTATTCATTTCTATATCAACTATCATCTGTTAAACAAAGTGATGGTCTTGGGAGTGTACCCTCTTCCTCACACTGCTGATATCTTGGATTGTCTAAGAAGAAGTCATTGGTTTACCAAGTTAGATCTTGTTTTTGGGTATTGGCAAGTGTTAAGGAAGATATTCTTAAAACTATTTTTCATACACTATTTGGTTTGTACGAGTTGTTGATGATGTTGTTTGGTTTGACCCAACCTCGGACTTAGTCTTAGACTTGATCTTGAACTTGATTTTATCTAATGAAGTCTTTATCATTTTAATTATAGTTTCAGAGATCCTTTAGTGTATGACACTTTGGGGAGTTGGTTCCTTGCAACTCCACCACCTATAAAAAAAATTTGATATTCATATTAAACGTCTTTATTTAATCATATGACTTGCTGACCATGTCTCTGGGGGGATCCCTCCACGTCTAAGTCACCCTCCCCAGCTAAGAGCCCATAACAATGGGATATACCCCTCACCTCACCAAACTCTAGTATAGGGTTGGGACTTGAACCCAACCTTGCTTTACTAGAGGGTTACAATTCAAATTCAAGTTCTGTAAAATACATCTGCGGGGAGTCGAGTGTAGGCTCTTACACTTAGTCAACTTAGCTAACCCATGCTAATTAACTTACCTTTGGCACACCTTTAGGTCCCAACATATGATATTGCTCAATTTCACAAATGGATACTTTAATTAAACTTTGCATAAGTACATAAAGTTTTACCTTGCAAAATTCTTCCTTTAGATCTTATATGTTTGCTAAATTCTCCTTCGGTTCCCATGTTGTTTTGCAAAGTGGAAATCCTTTCCACTTCATATAGAACTCCCTCACCTTACATCCTTGTCATTTGCTCTTGTGCACATTAAGGATGGCCTCTACGTCGTATTCCTCTTCCCCTTAAATAGCCTTGGGTAAAGGTCTTACTTGGTTTTTGCGAAGTAGATCCTCAAAATACGGTTTGAGTAAGTTCACATAAAACATATAATGCATCTTCCCCACCGAGGAAGTCAAAGACAATAAACCACTTTACCAATTCGAATCTCAATCTAAGCTCTTGAATTTAGACTTTTGGAGAGGTCACCTAGCCCAGTATTATTCAAACCCAAGGACACTTAACCCTAAGTATCCCAAAACCCTTAACCAATTGGAAAAAGAGGTGCATTCTTATTCATGGGCCCTTTCCCTTTATATTTGACCCCTTATGGATCATCTTTCGAGTTGTTCCCTTTTATTGCTTATAATTCACCACGCTTCCCTGCAAGTTCATACCATCATGAACGAAAGCTGAGAGCCACAACTCTCTCAAGAGCCCTACTCTTTTGACACCCTACCCCTTGAGTCGAGCCTAGCTTGAGCAAATTAAACCTACCAAATATCAATTAATATGTGGTGTGATTCCCCTAACCAATCAATAGAATCAAACCCAAGACCCCTCTAATACCAAATCTAAGCTCTTGAATTTAGACTTCCTAAGAAGTCATCTAGCTTAGTACTATTCAAACCCAAGGATGCTTAATCTTAAGTATCCCAAAATCTTTAACTGATTGGAAAAGGAGGTGCACTTTTATTCATGAACCCTTTCCCTCTATATTTAAACTCTTATGGATTGTCTCTCGAATCGTTCCCTTTAGTAGTTTATAGTAAATTGACTTGAGATTGAACTTGGGGGTTAGGGGCCTCAAGTGGGAGTGAGCATGGAGTTAGGTGGTGCCAGAAAGGCCACTCAAAGAAGTGCTTAAAAGTAGCTCCCACTCTCGAAAGGGAAACCAACTGTAGTGCTCCTAACTCATGTCGAGTGGTGCCCCACATGAATACCACTCCTTCCTAAGGGTTTAGGCATTCCCTTTAAGATGGAAGTGGGGGAGTAAGGGTACCCATACTCCCCCACTTAGGCCATGGTGTTTTCCCCCAAAGTCCCAAAGTAAGTGATGCACTTAAACCTTAAAATTTAGAGGGTCCCATGATTAAGTCTTGATGTACCAAGGGATTTTAGGAATCTGGAGGTTTGGTGTGCTTGATTGCTTGTGCTTGCAAGGAGTGTAGCCAAACTTTAAGTCTAGTTTAACCCAAAAAGGGGGATTGGGAGAGAATTTAGGAATCTGTGGATGGATGGCTAACACTCTTCTACTTGTGTAGTGAGTAGTTAAATCTATGTAGGAGCTGGTACAATAAGTGGGATTTTAACTAAGCCCAAGGTGGTGGTGGTCGGATAAATAAGGTAAGTTGGCAAATTGGAAAAGAAAAATTTATGGCTTACAACTGATTTAGGCATATCATTAAGTGAGGGGATATCCTTATGGCTATGGTCAACAAGTCGTAAGGTTAATTAGGTTCATTCGATGTGGGCATCGAATTTCTTTTTGTAAGCAATTAAATTTTCCTTTCTATTTAAGTTAACCAAACTTTTGATCATTTGGAAGAGTCTCACTCACAACCTTTATGAGTTATATTCCTAACTTGGGTATATGCTAACTTCGTAAATGACATTTATACCACTCAGCCTTTACACTTGGTCCAAGTGCTCCACATGTCCAATCCAATAATAGACACTCCAAAGGTACCACTCACATCTTAGTCTGTTACACTAAAGCTATGTCTATTTACCTTTATCTCATTAGTAGTCCAAAACCACTTATACCATAGTCTCGTAACCCTAAACCCTAAACCCAAATCTTTCCATGAGTGGTTATCTTAGGACCATATCTTGGCATCCTTAAAATGCTTGAAGATATGAGGAACACCCTTCCCTAATATTTTTTTTTCAGTCCCTACCAAGTCCCTCTCCATCTACGGCCATGCTCACTGACACTGCCATTAGGTTAGAGCCCAAAGGCCCAATTATTAAGTTCTATTGACCTCTAAGACTTCCACACCATGTGATTGTATTGTAGCACTCTCTCCCTTTAAGCCAATTGGAAAATGGGCAATTGCTTGATGAGAGAGCCTTTAATGGCTATTTTATCCCCATTTATCCCCTAAAGTTCCAAAGATTTATAATGACAGTATATCCAAATTTCATCCATGATCACATATGCTACACTCACCCCCTCTTTAGAGATGTCAATATCCTCATTAATTATTGACTAACAACCCCTATTGAGCCAAAGGGAACTAACACTTGTACCGTAGTCTTATGGTGGATACTTTCATTTGTAGATACCCCATAAGAGAAAGGACATATGTATGGATGCCCAATACATATAATTTCAAATTTTAGGGGTAGAAATATACTTTGCTCAAAGGTATATTATATTTTAAGTAATCATTAATCAATGGGAATTGAACTCATGCTAATTCACTCATATACCATATATAGCACACTTTATCCTTTCCCTTTAAGCCAATTGAAAAAGGGGTAATTGTTTAATGAGATAGTGGCTATTTTATCCCTATTTATCCCCCTAAGGTTCCAAGGATTTATAGTAATACCAAATTATCTCATGATCATATGCGCTACACATATCCTTGGTCACAACACAAGAGGATTGTTCCTCTTCCTTTCTACAGTCCAAGACTTTGGGATAACATTTCGAAGGCTTGAGTTATAATGCTCAATTCTTTTCTTAAGATCTTTATTATTGCTCTTTGAGTAGCTTGGTATTAGATTAGTTTTGAGTTTGGTTGAAAAACAAGTGGTATGAACTTGTTTATATTATGAATAAAGTTGGTGGTGTTTGTTGTTGTAAATCTCTATCGGTGAGGTGTAACATTTATGTCACATTTTGTCAAATAGAGTTGGCATTTGATATTTATATAAAGTTTTGAAGTAATAATGTGTATTTGCTCATGGTGTTGCTCGATTGATGATCAAGTCATTGTGATTTTTATATCATATCCATGTGATAATGAGCAATATGTTTACGAAATTTCTTGATTAAACGATGATCAACCCCAAAGTGGTTAATAGTGAAGCTAATCTATTTGCAAATAGTAATATTGAAGTAGCTTTAACTTGGTTCTCCATGGTGGTCCATTATATTAAGCTTGAGTTGGTACCTTAGTCCTTGAGAATTTGCCCATTAGGTTTTGGAAAGGGATTATAACATTCACTTACTATGGCTTGTTAATTTATCCATTAGCACTTGAAGTAAATTATTGGATGGAGAAAGTGTGTAGCTAAACCATTGACATTGATATTGACATGTTAGTGAAAGTGGCATTATTGTTTCAAGTGATAAGGAATTTTCTTTAAACCTTGAATTTTTATATTATTTTTTTCTTAGTGTTTTGGCTTTATATTGGAACTTGAAAATGATTGAAGAAGGGTGTAAATGCAATGTAAATATTTGAAAATATAGTCTTCACGATCAAATAGGGTATTCATTTGCAATTTGCAGATAACAGTGTCGAATATAAATTAATTAAGAATGATATTTGATTCTTAAGCATATTGTTAAGTCATAAAAATTTATGTTGAGGTGAACCTATGTGAAGTTGTAGGTAGGAGGAAGTTGGTTGAGTCTTGAAAATTTATATTCTTAGATTGAAAGTCATTCTTTTTCTAGGATGGAAAATTTGCCACAAATTTTTGTAGACTTTTCCAATAGTTAATCTATTGATCATTTTGCCCAAAAACCATTCTGTTTTCGTAAGCCATTATAAACTAGTGAAAAATTGGAATTGACTTCAGTTAGCTTAAACTTTAGTATATAATTTGTATAATATAGCCCAAAAAAGATGCTGACTTTTGGGGATAAGGTAATTGAGTTGGATAGAGTCTAGAGTTAGTATAAAAAAGTGGTCAATATGCTTTTCTAGAAAGGTGACTCTTATACCTTTTTTCTATAATATTATGTTTGGTGACAAATTGTACTTTGCATTTCATTAAATTCTATAAGAGTAATGAGCTCTCATTGATCTTAACTTAGTCTTGGTAGCTTGTGCTTTGCCTAAGGATAGTGATGTCTAACTTAGTTATTTTAAGTTGAGGTGTTAGTACCCATATTATAGCTTTGTCTATAAGGTTGTATTTTATGATCTTCACTTTAGTTACAACTGAGTGTTGATCAAGTATAGCTAGCATCTTCAAGGCATGTTGAGAACTGTTAGCTAAACATGTTAGTGAGCTTATTGTGGTTCGATTAGATTTGAGTAATCATTTAATATGTACTTGTTCATATTCCTATATCTCGAACCTAGGGTATTACCTTCATGTAGGATAAGTATATGACTCGATGGTATGAATTTAATGTTTGGGTCTTATGAAAGACAAGTTGAGTGATTGTTGGTTGCTTTGTGACTAGTGATTGTTTGTAGACTTTGTTGAGGACTTTTGACACCTGCTTTGCTCGATAATGATTTAGTAGTGATAGCCTTACTTTACCAAATGGTGTTGCAAAGGATCGTGTTGTTAAATTTGCATGGTTTTTCTATATTAGCATATCAATTCCATCTCTGTTGATATCATTTAGTTCATGCTATTGGATTACATTCAATCTTAGATGTAATGATTCACTCTTTGATGATGTGTTATCTATAACTAAGTATTGTTGAAGAATTGGTCCTGGATACTAAGTAGAGAATCTTTGACTTTAGATAGCTTGGTTGCAAGAAAGTTTTGAGTGGTGATTCACTCTTGCTTTCTTTTAGTTTTGTTCTAGCGTTGATAATATTCAAGTAATGTCCTGTCATTGATATTACTGATGTTTAGATTCAAGTGAAATGAGATGTCTCTTGATTTGGCTACTTTGTCACTCTCTCCCTTGAAGCTTTCATCTTTGCCAAATTGAAGTATTTGGGAATCCATCTTTGGATATACACTTCCTTTCCCACAATTTGCTAGCATTTAACACATTAGTGTTCTTTGTCTAACTTTGTCATTTGGATTCTTTCTAATGAATTTCATAGCCCAAACTTGGCCACTAGTCTTTTGCTCCTATTTGTTGATTGTTGCACCAAACAATATAAGATCACTACTTCCATCTTCGAAGTATTCTTTCAGTTCCATAGCAAAGGTTCTACTTTGCCAAATCTAGAGAGTACTCACCCCTAGTAGGTATCTTTAGCATTTTTTACTATGGGCTCTATCCATAGCCTAATTTTATAACCCTCCCATGGGTTTTTCCTAGAGACTACTTTCTTGGACTCACTATACCATCCCATTGACATAATTGATTTCCCTTTTGGTTTCCTTCCCACTTAGTCACCTTGACCAAGCTACACCATTATCAATAGTTCAAATCAATATTTTGAACTAAGGACGTTATTCCTTAACTTCACAAAGATCTCATCTTTGTTTAACCGCTGATCTAACCTTTGACACCTTAACAGGTTTGCCAATAGGTACTAGGTCTTTTAGACCTTTAACTTGTTGACCATAACCCTGAGGGCATCCCCCACACTTGGCAGTGCACTCGAGCCAACTCTTCTAAACAAGGGTCCATAACAACTAAGATTGGGTGTTTCTATCTTATTCACCACATCCTTGGTGCCACGTGTTCAAGTTAAATATGTCGAGCTTTTACACTAAACAATCTAACCATGCATTACGACTCTGGGGCATCCCCCCGCTTGGCATTATGCCCAAGCCAGTCTCCTTATTGAGAGTCCATGACCACCAAAAAATAAATATCTTCATATTCCAAACCATCACTACGCCCTAATGAGTTGAGAAGCATTAAAGGATTGGGACTTGAACTCAACCTCTATATATACATCTATGGATGGCATCCCCTAGGATGCTTAGCGTGACTCCCCATGCTAGTGCATGAACTTATATTTAAAGTGCGCTATGGATTATAGATTAGAAACCTAATTCCTCCGCACTGCCAAGTCCTCTCACTTAACAAGTTTGTGATCATGCATGGATTCCTCTATGCTTTGCCCCATGAACCACCCCTTTTTGAAGTCAACACTTTCAACTAGAGTTTTTGTTCCCCCCGACTTGCCAATCTCACTTAGCAAGTCCCTCAACTAGCGTAATATGGTTTCATGTATAAGTGTGAAAGTTTTTAACCATCAACTTTTGTTCAAAGTCATCTCTTTGAACACTCAAAGGCTACTTCCCCAACCTTGATAGCCTCACCTCATGGCAAGTTTCAAGACCACGCTTTTGCTGTGACATTTTGATTTCATACGTTCGATGAACCATTTATACATAACTTTCTAAGTACTAAATTAATGTCGTTATGCATGGGCCTTTTTATACCCATTGCTAGCTATACCAAAATCCCTTTTGTCTCTGTCTAATTTAGATAAACAAACTTCTCCCATCTGTGCAACCTTGGACATTGGATAATACCTTTTATCCAATATTTGCTAGGGACTTCGTCCCTTGGGCTTATCTAATGCCCTCATGATTCCAAACACCACTCCCTAGTGTTTTAAAGTGTTTTGGTGTTCCAATAATGACCTTCTATAACAATAAACATTTCCTTTTACGACATTAACTTATTATATTTTAATATAAGCAATTTATCCCCTGGAGGGGTATATCTAACCTCTTTATCCTAATAAGAAATTTTGGGTAATTAACTTTTACCAATTCAATCAATTATTTTGCACTTTTTGCTTAATTGCCTCATAGTTGTCAAGTTTTACAACTTATTGCTAATGCTTCCATATTTCCATCATTATTTGGGTCACCACACTCTAACACTTCCTGTGTCTAAGTCTTTGTCAAGACTAATATAGTTGTTTTTCATGCCAACTATCCATTAACATTGTGTAAGCAACCAAAGGGAACGACTCGAGAGACGATCCATAGGGGTTCAAATATAAAGGGAAAGGGCCCATGAATAAGAGTGCACCCCCTTTTCCAATCGGTTAAGGGTCTTGGGATAGTTGGGGTTAAGCGTCCTTGGGTTTGAATAGTACTGGGCTGGGTGACCTCCCGGGAAGTCCAAACTCAGGAGCTTACATTTGGTATCAGAGCAGTCTCGGGTCCGACTCTGTTGGTTGGTTAAGGGAATTGCATCACATGTTGATTGACATCTGGCTGGTCCAGTTTGCTCCCGCTGGGCTCGACCCGAGGGGTAGGGTGTCAAGAGAGCGGGGCTCTCGGGAGAGCTGCGGCTCTCAGCTTCCGTTCACGAGGGCGTGAACTTGCAGGGAAGCGTGGTGGATTGTAAGCAACCAAAGGGAACGACTCGAGAGACGATCCATAGGGGTTCAAATATAGAGGGAAAGGGCCCATGAATAAGAGTGCACCCCCTTTTCCAATCGGTTAAGGGTCTTGGGATAGTTGGGGTTAAGCGTCCTTGGGTTTGAATAGTACTGGGCTGGGTGACCTCCCGGGAAGTCCAAACTCAGGAGCTTACACATTGCACTATAATGTTCACACACAACTCTGTGACAAAGTTGTTTTTTTCTGGAAACACCTTTCCCATGACTTTAGTATAGCCCATTCTACCATTAATAAAATACCCACTATTCTCATACTTGGATATTATGATCCTCCCCATCCTTCGTAAGGCACAACACACCTCAGTACAAATGCTTAAGACTATTCTTTGACTCTATTTGAGTTATCCAACTTTTTAGACTTTGCTAATCTGATGGCCTGTAAAGTCCTACTTTTGAGGTGTCTGCTCGCTAGAATACAAGTTTTTATATTCGTGTCTTACTCATAAGGACCATCTTTGCAAGTGTTACTCCAACACTGGATTATTCTTTATTTCATATGGGTTACCTTTGCCCCTTAGGACTATCCGTCCATATCATGAGAATGCTAACTCATCCTCTAACTATACCCCTAACTCCTTAGGTCTTTTTCAGCATTTATAAAAGGTAGCCTCGACTACCATTTCAATGACTTGTGTCCTCATCTGTATTTGACTTCCCATGGTCATTAATTCTAGTCTTAATTTCATGAGCACCAACTTCAACTGTATAAGGATAACCTTGCGACTACTTTATTGTTTTAGAGTCTCTATATTTTTGTGATCCCAACTATAATTGTTTACCACAACTACATTAGCCAGTTTGCTAAGTCAAACACTCATCTAGATCATGTCCTCAACTCTCTGAGGAAAATCTTATATTATTCCCAAGATATTGGCCCTTTTCTATCCACCACCTTGCCTACAAGTTCACACATGAACTATAGTGGAGAGCTATGTCCTCCTGACCTACTACTCCTCAAAGATAACCCCACTTTTAAGACCTTCTAATGCCAACATAAGTGGTGATATACTTGAGTACCAATAAAAGTCAGACCAAGGAACAGCTCTAATACCAAATTGTAAAAGACTAAAATTTCCATTCTACTTTAGTCACTTAACCACACATTTGACCACTTGGAGGAGTCTCACTCACAACCTCTATAAGTCCTATTCCGGACTTAGGGCTCGCTAGCCTCGAGAATGGCATCCATGCCACTCAACCTTTCCTCTTGGTCCAAGTGCTCTATGTGTTTAATCCTATGACCGACACCTAAAGGTACCATTGACATATCAGCCCATTATGCTAATGCAATGTCCATTCACCTTTGTCACACTAGTGATCTAACACCACCTTCATCATAGTCTTGTCTTTCAAAGACTAGGCCATCCGTCCAAGAGTGATCATCCCAAATCCACTCCTTAGCATCATTAGAATGCCTGTAGACATAGGGAATAACCTTCCATAATATCCCCTTTTCAGTCCCCATTAAGTCCCTTTTTGTCCATGGCCGTATTCATCAATACAACCATTGGATCAAGGCCCATAGGCTTGACCATTAAGTCCCATTGTCCTTTGGGACTTCCTCACCATATGACCACATCCTTAGTCACTACAATAGAGGATTGCTCTATTTCCTTTCTATAGTCCAAGATTTTTAGACAATATTTCAAAACACCATAGCCCTACATAAGCCTCATAGGTACTCTCCCCACCTTCTGCCTTTGGGTGCTCTAGCCATGGGGCTAGAGTGAGGTTCTATTGAGCCATGCTAGGTATCCAAGTAGGTAGTACCACTCACACTTGGATTGGGAGCATTGACTATTCGATCTCTCGAGGGAGTTAGAGCCGGCTTTTGAAACTTCACCAAGCTACCCCGCTTATCTATTTGTATTCACTCTAGTTTTGGACTCCTTAGTGGATATATCCTCACCCAACACGTGGGCATAGCCTTCTTGGGTGTCACTAGCCTTTTCTAGCTAAACTAGCTCCACTGGGGTCCAACCCCCACACTCTCCTTATTATACTTTTGGAACCCCCTACAGCCCTTCCCCTTCCCCCCCCCCACGCCCCCACCCCCCTTGAGGATGATCATTTTGGGCTTTCATCCAATAGTCTATATTAGTATTTGGATTCGGACTTGGATTTGGACTCATACTTGGACTTGGTCTCGGTCTCGGTTTCGGATTTGAACTCAGTCTCGGTCTCAGTCTTGCTCTCGGTCTTGGTCTTGGTCTCGGTCTCAGTCTCAATTCAATCTCGGACTCCATCTTGGGTCCATCTCAGACTCCATCTCAAGTCCATCTCGGGTCCATCTCGGGTCCATCTCGGACTCCATCTCAGACACTTCCACATGTCATGTGTTGGTTCTTTTGTGTCCTTTTTTTAGAGACTTACTTATTGCTCGCTTCGTATTTGTTCCTTGAGCACTTCGTTGGGAGTTCCACTCCCGCTCTCAACTTTTCGAGTTGGAGCTTTTAGTCCATATATATTACCTTATTTGGCTTCCGCCTTAACCACTACCACGTGGCACCCTTTTGGCTCCTCTTTGGGGCCTAGGGATTTTATGTCTCACATAGACAAGATTATTTGATAGGGGTTGAGTTTTGAGCTTTTCCTTGAAAAATGATTCAATTGTGGATTATGCTAATTTTATGAGAGGAAAAGTTGGTGATTAATATTGAAGTTGTTGGTTTTTTATTAGATTTGAGTTGAGATATATCAATCATTAATGATTTCTCTTTTGCTTATTATGAAGTTAATTATGTCTTGCTATAGATGGATTCATGGGGGATTGTTTGTGTGAGACATAAATCTTTAAGCCCCAGAGTGGAGCTAAAAGGGTGCCACATGGTAGTGGCCGAAGCAAAAGCCTAACAAGCATAACACGTTTGGACTAAAAGCTCTAACTTGAAAAGACGAGAGTGGGAGTGGAATTCCTAATGAAGTGCTCAAGGAACGAGCACAAAGCAAATAGTAAATGAATCTCTAGAAAAGAGACACAAGAGGACCAATATATAATATGTGGAAGTGTCAAAATGGAATTTGAGATGGAGTCCAAAAAAGAGTCTGAGATGGACCCAAGATGGGGTCCAAGATGGAGTCCAAGATGGGGTCCAAGATGGAGTCCAAGATAGACCCGAGATGGGGTCTGAGATGGAGTTCGAGATGGAGTTTGAGATGGACTTGAGACAGAGTCCGAGATGGAGTTTGGGATGGAGTCTGAGAAGGACTCCAAAATGAACTTGAGATGGAGTCTGATATGGACCCGAGATGGAGTCCGAGATGGATCTAAGATAGAGTTTGAGATAGACCTAAGATGGAGTCCAAGATGGACCTGAGATGGAGTCTGAGATGGAATTGAGATGGAGTTTGAAGTTGAGGCTGAGAAAGAGACCAAGACCGAGACCGAGTCCAAGACCAAGACTGAGACCAAGATCGAGACCAAGATTGAGTCTAAGTCCGAGTCTGAGTCCGAGTCCGAGTCCCAGGGTGAAAGCCCAAAGCATTTGTCTCCCAGACCCTAGGGGGTTTGGTAAACTCCAAAAGTATAGTAAAGAGAGGACTCTAGTAGAGCTCATTTGGCTAGGAAAGGCCAATGTGACTAAGGAAGGTTATACCCATATGTTTGGTGATGATACATCCACTGAGGAGTCCAAGGCTAGAGTGAATACAGACAGATAAGCAAGGTAGCTTGGTGAAGTGTTCAAGAGCCAGCTCTAGCTCCCCCAAAATGTCAAATGGTCAATGCTCTCAATCCAAGTGTGGGTGGCATTACCTACTTGGATACTTTGTGTGGCTCATTGGAACCTCACTCTAACCACATGGCTAGGGCACTTAAGGGTGGAAGGTGAGGAGAGTACCTACAAAGCTCGTGTAAGGCTATGGTGTTTCGAAATGTCGTCCCAAAATTCTAAACTATGGAAAGAAAGAGGAATAGTCCTCTAGTATAGTGACTAAGGATACAGTCATATGGTAAGGAAGTCCTAAAAGTTAGTGGGACTTCGTGGTTGAGCCTTTGGGCCTTGACCCAATGGCAGTGTTGGTGAGCACAACCGTGGATAGAGAGGGACTTAGAATGGAAGAAGGGACATTAGGGAAGGGTGTTTTTAATATCTCTAGGCATCCTAAGGATGCTAAGGTGTAGTCAAGAAATGACCACTCATGGATGGATGGCCCATTCTTTGAAAGATGAGGTTGTGATATGGGTGGTCTTGGAATATTGATGTGACAAGGGTGAATGGGCATGGCTTTAGCGTAACGGGTTGATATGTTAGTGGTACCCTTGGGTGTCAGTTAGAGGATTGGACACGTGGAGCACTTGGACCAAGTGCAAATGCTGAGTGGCATAGATGCCATTTACCGGGCCACTAAGTCCTTAAGTCTGGAATATGACTTATGGAGGTTATAAGTGAGACTTTTTCAAGTGGTCTAAAATGTGGTTCAGTGACTAAAGTAAAATGGAAAATTTAGTTGCTTACAGTTTGATGGTCACCTTATTGAGCATAACTTTATTATGCTTGGCTTTTAGATTGATGTAAATATGCTATTCATTAGCTTGGTGATTATAAAGTTTAACTTCTTGATGTGTTGAAGAGGATATTATAGGTTGTACCATGATTTCTTCTTTGGCATTGATATTAATTTATGTGAAACTCGTAATCATTTTTAGATGAGACTTAGCTATAAGCTTCTTTGAATTTTGTTTCTTTTAGTTTTATGTTCATTGTCTTCGATATTGTATTTAATTTTTGCATTTAGCAATCATTAGTGATGATTGACTGTCATCTAGGATAATTAATTATCCTTATAGGTTTTTCTTGATTATTATTGATATAGAATGATTTATCATTCTTTGGGATGGTGGATTCTTTCTTCAAAGATGATTATGCATATTTTTATTGATGGGATGATTGATAATATTTCATGATAGTTAGTTGTTATTTTTGATAGCTTATGGATTTTCACATTACTACATATTCTTTGTGGTTTACTCTGAATTGGTTTCTTACATTTGAGATATGGATAAAATATTGCCAATGCTTGCTTAAGCAACTTGAGTTCCTTCGTATTTTTAACCATAATCTATTTAGATTGGCTAGTGTGATAGTTGGCATGAATGTTGTGTTTATTGATCTTTGCAATAATGTAGCGCATTTGAATTTGGAGCCGAACTCCAAGCCCGTTGCACTACAAACCAGGGTCTGGTACAATCCCATGAGCACCAGCTCCCCGTATCCAGCACCTGCACGCAAAATGGTGTCAGATGGAGTCTAGCACAATTTTGGCATACCGGTGGCCTAACGCAAGGAGTGTAGCGCACGTGGTTTTTACCCTTTATCTTATGGTGATTTACCATAGGATAGCACCACGGAGCGGAACCTAAACCCTCCATGTGCCACATGACAAATGCCACATGTCACATGCCACATGTCCAAAGGACAGTGGTGTGGAACTCGAGGTTCAGGGCCTTGGGCCACTGAACAAAGGAACGGTGCCAAACCCCCAAGCATGGAGCCAAGTGTAAGGAACCAACTCCCCGAGATGTTGTAGGCTAAAGGATCCCCGAAAGCTTGACCGAAATGACAAAGAGTTCATCGGATGGGACCGAGTTGAAGATCGAGTCCAAGACCGACTCTGAAACCGAGTTTGAGATAGAGTCTGGGATCGAGCCAAGGTCGAATCGGAGACCGAGATCAAGACCGAGTTCAAGACCAAGTTCGAGACGGAGTCCGAGATCCAAATCGGGTCCGAGACCGAGTCCGAGGTTGAGTCCGAAGTCGAGTCCGAGATTGGGTCCGAGATCGAGTCTGAGATCGAGTCCGAGACCGAATCTGAAGTCGGGTCCGAGATCGAGTTTGAGATCAAATCTGAGACTAAGTCCAAATACTAATACGGGTCAAGGGGTGAAAGCCCAAAGCGTGCGTCTCCCAGGGGGGGGGGGGGGGGGGGGGGGGGGC